>NC_051057.1:10707729-11007729 GCF_904848185.1 Acanthopagrus latus
AAAAACAATGATATGTATTTTTTTATCCTTGTGTAACAATATGAAGTACAATATAAAGATGTTAGGGACTCACTCTCACATGGGACGAGTATTTCCATCAGGATCTTTTGCTAGTGACTAAGCTGACAATGACATGTTGTAGCCTAGCAAAGAAATAAATATCTAAATAATAGCTCTTCCTTCACATTCATTATTGTTTAGTCATGGGTCCATTGGGTAAAGGCTTAGAAGAGAAACACAAGGGAGCTTGATATTGAAAGTCAAAATGTGAATGTCTTACTCCTGAAATGATCCTGTAGGTGACATCTGTACCCATTTCTGAAGATTTCAGTACTGACATATTTGAGCAGTGCCCTCTAGGGAGCAGCATTTGATGAATGAGACAACCAGTCCTCTTCTTCCCTACAAATGTAGTTTCTGTACACTACCCATATACAAATACCATGTATCTGATCAACATTCATTCAGTCATTGTTGCAGCTGGATTCAGGTCACATTTGACAGCTCAAACTTTTTTTAATGGAATATAATATGTGGGCCTGTGAGTAGACCGTGTGCAGCAGTGAATGAAAGGTACAGTTCAAAGAACACAGTGTACATTATCCCAGTTGAGTGCTGCTGCTGCTGCACACATTAAGCTTTCATGGGAAAAGTTTCAAGAGCAGATGTCATATCTTTGAAATGACAGATATGAATGGAGACCATTTTATAACATGCGCACACACACACACACACACACACACACACACACACACACACACACACACACACACACACACACACACACACACACACACACACACACACACACACACATTCACCAGTAGTGTGATTTCTGGCCACTGTGCCGGCAGCCGCCATGTGTCAGGTCAAAGTGTCCCTGAGTAAGACTCTGAAACCTCAAATGTAGCAGCTGGCTCAGTGTGAGCCACTAACACTGTCAGCTAAATGCCTAGAAACACAAGGAAAAACATGTATTTACTCTGCTTGGCTTTTATTTGACTGAAGAAATGATAACATTGATAATATATATAACATTGTTATTGTGATAGAAGACTTTATATGATGTATGATCATATTGTAATATTGCAAGTGTTGTTTTTTCAGTAAAGTGTAGTTATTTAAACTTCCCAGACGTGTTCTAATACTTGTCATTATATCCACATCGTTGATGATTTTTCTTTTTTAAATCTCATAGCTAATAATTTGTTAAAATACCAATAGTCAATTTTCAATATTGACTATAATGTGAGTTATAAGGTAATGGCTCAAAAAATATTTTTGTGTTTGATTTTTTTCATCCAGTCCCAGTTTTTCTGTGGAGATTTCAGACTCTATGTATCATGATACAGCCTAACAATAAAAATATATTATTTTAAGGTCTTATTGCCTGGCCCTCATAATGATGACATCAAGGTGAATCCAGTAGTGGCTACACTCACAGATCTATATCAGCCTATAGCTATATTAATTAAAAAAAAAATCTATATGGCTATCATGCTGAGCAGCCTGGGCTTAAATTGCATTGAATGAGGTTGTCAGATGGGTTGCTAAATGTGAGAAAATTAAAATGTAAATATAATATGTTGAGACTTTGGTTATTACCCTCCTGTTGAAAAAAAAAAAAACAGTGATGACATTGATTGTAAGGTGTGACACATTTTCTCTATATGCAACAGACAGTAATGACCGGGCTGATGGCAGGACAATCATTATCACCATAATCATCATTGGTATAATCAGTACTGTTTTCAGTGGGAGATTGCTTTGAGCCTCCTATTGGTTGTTCAGAGTGTGATAGGGAGATGGAGGGACACAAACACACACACACTTGTGTGCACACATATACACACAGACAGATAAACCCAGCGGCTCTAAACGAGGCTCTTCATTGTTTCCCATGTGATTAAAACCGAGTGCCGTTGAGTCTCTTATATTGTCATCAGCCTGCTTTTGTGATGTGTGTGTGTGTGTGTGTGTGTATATGTGTCTGTGTTTGCTCTCCCTGCAGTGGCCCTGCTCTAAATGAATGTCAGCTTGCCTTAGTCCAAGCATGGGCCCCAATGCGACCGATCGATACTTCATTAGGCCTGGATTGTCTTGTGTCCATGCAACCTTGAAGCTGTTCCTTAATTACCCCAGCATTACGGCCCTGGACGGTGCTACAGACCACGCTACAATGAGGATGGCCAGACCCAACAAAGCAGGGCCCCCCCCCCCCCCCCCCCAACAACCCCTCCCTCACCATCCCTCTTACCCCTTCCACACCCCTTGCTTTCCTGCATCAGATGCATACACACATATACAGGAATATATGCACAAGAATACACACATTCATGCGTGCATGTATGCTGCCTCTTTCTGTTTCTACCTCTCTGTCTTTCACACACACACAGATACATAGCACCTTGAGGCTACAGTGGAAGGAGGGGTTTGATAGGCCAAGGAGGGGGAAAGAGGAAGGGAGCAAGGAGTGGGGGGAGGATGAGGTAAGGGAAGAAGGGCAGGAGACACTGTAGGAGAGAAAGGGTGAATTGAGGGCAATGAGGGAGACACAGAGACAATCAGGAGGAGGACGAGTGAATTTTCAAAGTGTATTCCTGATAATGACCTCAGATGATTGGAGCAGAGAAGATGGCAGAATATGTAGTTCCTTTTTTTGTTCCCGTGCCACATGTCACATTTCTTTCATTTTTGCGATGTTGCTAGCTGCCTTTAACCATCTGAAAAAATTCTAAATTAAAAAACGTATTTGATTGCAATGTTTATGGTGCCACCTGCATTACTAACCTCTATTTCAAGATCAGAAACGGACAGCACACAAGATAAAATGCTGAAATGTCACCAAGCTTGACATTTTGACCGTGCATATGTGTGCTTCCATGAAGTCTGTGGGTGTGTTCTTCTTGTCTATGTGTCTGCATTTGTGCATGTGCGTGTGTATTTGTGTGTGTGTTTTGCACTGAATGCCAGTCTAATCCTTTTCATTCACCGAGAGCAGAGATTTCTGGGAGGAAGAGGGGGAGGAGGTGCGGGGGCTGGAAGGGGAAGAGGTTGAGGGGTTGGGGGGATGATGTGGAGATAAGGAGGAGACAACAAAACATTAAAATAAATCCAATCCCTTTCTTCTTGTGCGCTGAGTCAGAAATGGGCGAAATTTCAACAAAGTTGGAAAGACTGCTGCTGTTAATTTAAGTAGGTGGAAAAACTGAGGTAATATTGGGGAAGAGACAGGCGGAGTGAGGGTGCACGAGAGGGAGGATGAAGAAAGATGAGAGACGGTAGAATGTGTTCAAATAGATTGTTACAATGAAAAGAGAAAGGAAGGGAGAGATGGGCAGACAACGAAGGAGGTAAAAGAGGAGGATGTTGAGGAGTGAGGGGTGCAAGAGAAAGGGTGCGATGTGGAAGAGGAGGCAGATGGGAAAGAGGGGGAGGGGGGGGGTGCAGTCAAATGGCACTCATGACAAATGACATCCCCTGTCTCCCAGTCCCCTCTCCTCAGCACCATGATTTGTCATCTCCACTTCTGACATTTTTCATCGCACTATCAAATCACCCTGACAGAATGATATTTTCTAATTCTCCCAGCCTTGGAGCACGCCAAAAATAATGGCCTCCACATGCTATGCACACTCTTTCTGTGTTTCCCTACCTCGCTTTTTATTTTCCCATCTTCTGCAGTGCGTAAATATCCTGTGATTTTTTAATAATGACTACGTAGCATCACAGATATATTGTAGGTAGGACTTGACTGGAAGCTATCTGCCCCTCAGAGTCATTTAAGCTGTCTCATTTAAGAGGTGGCACATGTAAGTGTCATTTTCCAAAGGTATTCTGCTAAGTTTTTTGATTTGTTGTTTTGCACCAGTGATGGAACCGTAAATAAAAAAGGAGACAATTTATTTTCCCCCTAGAAAAACAGGTTAGCATTTTCTCTTTGGATGGAAGAAACTTATACAAGATGACATTGTTTACTGCTCTCCAAGTGACTTATTTCTGCAATTAGTTTCAACTCTTACTGTCTATATTTTATAAATGCATTGGGTGGGTTAAAGTTGCTTATTGGCTTTTTTTTTCAGTAGTTTTTCCAGTGGACGTAGTAATCCTTTATCATTTTCAATGCTAACAGAACTTAGACGAGTCCCCACCTGCTGAGCCTTTGATTTTCTAGCGTATCATCCTCCATTGTTTTATTGAATATTAATAAGGACAATGTCATATCTGTCATGACCCACCTTTCCCATAATCCAGGTCACGGCACTGCAAATGAGTTTATGGTTAATTCCATCTCAGCAGGCGATCACTATCACTGTAGCCCAAAGGCATACAAAGAAATGGGGATCTTTTTAACTCCTAGCATGACTGCTGGCTTTGGATCTTTTGATAACCAAACAATATTTCCCACTTTGCAACATGCAAATATTGCCACAATTTAGTTTTTGAGGAAGAATGGTGAAATTAAATGAATGAAAGACTGGGTTGACTTTAAAAATGAAAACATGATTTAAAGTTCCCCAACCTTTGAAACAATAGAAACATATTCTTAAGGTCTTAGTCAGACACATTACTTAACTATTATCTTTTAAATCATTTACATTGTCTTTTGATAAGTTGTGAAACTAACTTTCTACAAAAAATACTTACAAAACAGTAGAAGTACGTATGTATAAAATACATTTAGAGGAAATTTACTAGAATGTTTGAGTGAATTTCAAATTTAAAAAATAATGTGTGTGCCCCTCTTTAGTAACTATGTATTTGTGTGGTGTGACTGTATTGTAAGTTGGTTTGGTTAAAACAGTGTCAGTATCACAGATGTGTGTTGGATCAACTTTTTTGTGTATGTGACACAACTTGAGCTTTATTTGTATATAAATGGTTCAGTTGTAGCATATTTTGGTTGTCTTAGTCAGTCATTACCTGTATGTGTATGCACATGTGCTCGTGTTAAGGTAACTTCTCCTGTTTGTGTTAGTGTATGTGTGTGTGAATGCATGTGTCTGTGTGTCTCTGGGGTAATTATGCATTATACAGCAAGGGATCAGTGTCTTGCTCTAAGCAGCGGCCGGGTGTTGTTGTTTAATGTAGTAAATGTCATGTATGCATGGCTTCACATGCGCTTCGTTAGCAGTTTAATTCTAACCGTTGAGCATCACCAGTGCCTCCCAGCCATGAGCCAACATCTGCTAATGACACCAGTATTTAGCTCAAATCATCACGTTGAGAATGATAAACACTGTTCATGAGGCCTGTACTGCTAACTGATACTTATTCCTTACTCTGTACTCATTATTTAGAGCTATAAATTGCAAACTGGAAAAACAATCACAACCATTTATATAAAAAAAGTTAATGATAATGTTTAGAAGACATGATTTTTTTTTTATTATTTTAATGCTGACTTAGTATCATTATTGTACAGTATTGATTGTATCATGTTATCAATCAACACATTTCTGTTGTCCAAACTGATAATGCAAACTGTGTTTAAAACCAACAAAATTGGTAATAACAGTTGACTGCATTTCCATACCTGCAAACTTTGCACATTTTAACAATAATCACCGTTTTTTGGGTCATTAGCGTGAATTGTGTAGATCATTAGTGGTTTTAAAGTGTGTGTGTCTGTGTGTGCGTCTTTGTGTGTGTGTTGGGTGTATCATTAGCGAACATTAATGAACATGGGCACTCTTGCCATATTTCGACTTTTTGAGTTTGAGGCTGAAGTGTAGCACTTTCTTTGCTCAGACAGTAGTGAGTAATGAGAGAATGATGGTTGATGGCATGCAAAAGCCGTTAGTCATGTTTGATTGCCTCCAGCCTGAGCAAATAAGTATCAGTTATGGAACAGTAGCTACTGCCTTAAAGAACAACACAATGTAAATAACTCTGCAGACTTTTAAAAGCCACCTTCCTGATTAACTGGCTTCATGGTGGTTATCAGCTATGTTTAAAGTGTGACTAGGTACATATAGGAAAGTATTTGTACTTCTGATTTCAGCCAGTTTACTCTTCTACTCCACTCCATCTTAGAGGCAAATATTGTAAATATTGTTATTGTTATTTTTAATTCCACTGTGTTTATCTGGGAAGGTTAGTTATAAATCACTTTGCAGATTCAGATTGACAATACAAAATATAATGTGTAAATATACTATGGTATTGTATCTGTTAATTTTCATTGGCAATGAGGGGAAATTCACAATGCTACCCAACAGTGTGTAAAGTATTAAATAAAGTGTATATAAATGAATTAGACTTGGCTCCTGTTTATCAGCTGCAACATCAAAGCAAATGAACACAGTCATGCGTCATGTGAAATGCTTGTTCAGGCAAAGAGACAAAATAAAATGAGAGTTCCCCTTCTTCATATAGAATTTATTAATCAAAACAAAAGGTTAGATTTGTGTATTTGAATCAGTAACATTCTCATCCGGGGAAGAATGCCCCTGACCTCCTTAACTGATTTTAGTTATGTGCCATGTCACCTTTTCATTACTTTTGAGTTTGCAGGTTTGCCTTTTTTTGCCATAGATAACCGTGGCGGAACATCACATCTTTCTTTCAATCCTTCTTTTTTTAACCAGATCACCCAGCACAAATGATCAAAGTGTGAGTGCTGTATGAACTTTGCACATTTGTGGGACAGCAAAAGACAGCCGGGAAACTGAATAAACAAGTGCTTCATGCTGTACACATTTCCTGTAAGTAGACTTCTATCTTCAACTAGATCCTTTCCTCTAATTTTACCAATTAATTTTGGAATGTGCGGAAGGTCAGTTTAGTCAAACAGAGCATTTCATTTAACAAGCAGGATTAGCTAAAAAATGTTATTAGTCTTAATGGCTTGAGGGAGTAGCTGCAATTAGAGGTTAATCAAACACACACCCACACTAGGAATTACACTCACAGACTTGTTTTGTCAGTGATTGAGCAGCCATGGCATTGACCTGTTGGACTTCAGTGCTTTGCCCATGAGCACTTTGCTTGTAAGGGGTCACAGGGCATGCTTTAAAAAGTTTAAGCATTTGAAGTTAACTTGAATTTTTTTCTTGTTAGTCAGCCCCTATGAATGTGCTGTTGTAATACAAAGTACCGTGCCAGCAACACGCTGAAACTGAGAGAATATTAAAGCAATTTCAGATCTGCCCGCTCTGAGATTGGGCCACAGTCAAAAGTAATACCAAAGCAGAAGAGATCAGTTTTCTATCATCTGAGAATTCTCTAAAGATGAAATAGGCCTCATAAATGAGTCTCAATGATAACTGATGTATGGTAAATGATAGAGAGAAGATAATATAGGAAATTGGGGGAATAGTGTCTGGAGACTGAATCAATTCATTTCGAAGCAGAGATCTACTGTGGGCCTTACTTTTTTTAAGGTACAGTCTGTGCTGTGCTGCAGATTTAATATTAACTCTCACATCATCATATACACATATGGCCTGTATGGTCAAGCACGTCACGGTCAAATATAAGCACGGACACACACACACATTAAGGAAATAGAAGAAAGGGAGCACAGGAAATGGTGTAGTAAAGAGGCCTAGTGGTTATCAGCCTACACATCACAGGTTGAAAGTCTGCTCAAGAGCACATCAGCTGGTCACATGACTTTTGATGGGCTCTTCAGCAATATGTCGCTCGCTTACCTTTTCCATCTTTTTACGTTGCCCTTGATAAGACCATCTGACTGGACCTGAGTGTAAAATGTTGGGGAGCGGGACAAGAGGGGAGACGAGAGATAAGTGAAAGAGAGGGAGGGATAGTAGAGTGGATAGAAAAGGAAGGAGGAGAAGGAGTGAGGAGGAGAGATTGATTTGGCCAGCCAGGAGATGACTGCTGATGAAGGCCTCTCATAGACAGATGGATACAGCATCGGGTCCCCGCTCCTATAAGCCCTCAGCCTAATCCGCCTCAAATTTCCCTCTGATTGCTTCTAAATTGCCTTCTCCCATAGTTTCCTGCTGATTTCTCACCGTGAACTCCTTCCCTCCCTCCCGCCTGCCTGCCTCTCTGAACGGCGAATGATGTCTTGCCCGGTGAGCTGCTTCCTTGGGTTTGTCCGAAGAATGTTCAAAGAGAACGATAGGAAAGGGTGTGAGGGGTGATGGCTCCCTGGCCTTTCTGTGTGTGTGTGTGTGTGTGTGTGTGTGTGTGTGTGTATATATGTGTGTGTGTGTGTGTGTGTGTGATCTCCTCATAAAACCAGTCTCAGGTCTTGTCATTAAAATGCATCATCATCCCACTGTGTCAAGAGAGGAGACAAATAGTTCTTTCTCTCTGCCTGCTATCTCCCCGTCTCATTCTTATTCTCTCTTTCATATACTCCCTGACTCCATCTCTTTAGGGGTGTGGAGAAGTGGTGGTAGTGTTGGTGGATGAATGGAAGGATCTTTCTTTTTCTCTCTCTCTTTTAATTTCTTGCTTTAATTACACAGTTTCTTCCCCCATTTTTCATGATGTCATAGTTTTTCAGGACTCTCTGTCCCTCTCATTCCATCCATCTCCCTCGCCATTTTCTCCTTTTCTTAGTATTTCTCTGTTCTCCTTTTATATTCTCAGTTTAATTTGCTGCGCAGAGGTGGGAGAAAAGTAATGCAGAGTTATTCAGAATAGGAACTTTGTTTTCTCTCAGTGGGCTGGGGGCCCCCTCAGCAGTGTGATAATAGAGCTTTAGTCTAACACACTCTGATTTGTTTGCCACTCATTTATCATGTGACCTTTTCCTGCTATCATTAATACAGAGAGAGAGAGAGAGAGAGAGAGAGAGAGAGAGAGAGAGAGAGAGAGAGAGAGAGAGAGAGAGAGAGAGAGAGAGAGAGAGAGAGAGAGAGAGAGAGAGAGAGAGAGAGAGAGAGAGAGAGAGAGAGAGAGAGATGGACAGGGAGGGAGGGAGAGATGGACAGGGAGTGAGAGAGGGAGAGAGAGAGAGAGAACAGATGTACAGTGAGACAAAACCAAAACCAAAGAAGCATACATTTAGAGATGCACAAAGAAAGGTCAAGTAAAGAGACAAACAGGGTAGGAGGGAGCTTTAGAGAGAATAGAGGGAGAGTGAAGAGAAAAAAATAAAATGGAGAGAGAGAGAGAGTGAGCAACAGAGAGAGAGAGAAAGAGGAAGACAGAGAGGGAAAGAGAGGGAGTAGAGAAGAAGATTGCATTTCAGAATTACTGGCCAACACCTAACAATTTATGCCCTCATGCAGTGCTTGGCAGCAGCTGGAGCCTGCAAAGCCTGCGGTGAGTGTGCACGTGTGTGCGTGCACGTGTGTGTGCGTGTGTGTGTGTGTGTGTGAGAGAGAGAGAGAGAGAGAGCGAGAGAGAGTGGTAGTAGAGAGTAAAGGTAAGCTACAACACTCTATAGCAGTGAAGTGACATTATCAAGGGGCATTAACAGAGAGGCGTTAGGTATCACTGCCTCCGTAAAGCGATATATGTTTGTGTTCAGTAAAACAAGGCTCACATGACCGTAGCAGCAGTGTCCTGCAGAAAGAAGGGTGACAAAAACAAAAGAGCTATGTTGTATCTTATCGAATATCTCCTCCCTTTTATCTTATCTGTTGATTCGAAGATGAACCCAACCAGGAACATAATTTTCACAGCACAGCATTATGACACTATAGGAAAAAAAAAAAATGACTACTGAAATACATATACCTGAATGAATTTTTATTAGTCTGTAAAATTAGTCATTTGAATTCTTGAAAAGCTATCATGTAACAAAAAGCACTGTCTGATAAGCCTCATAATTGTGATTTTTTTCTGTAAAATGTGAGGTCAACACCAGACTCTGTGATCAACTCCACACGGTCTGGCAGACAAACCGCTGTTCCCGGCCAAAACTGTGCAAGCCTGCAAGTATAGATGCTAATGCAAACCATTCGTAGTGCTGTTTTTTTATGAACAGTTAATCCATGACAACATGAGATTGTAGTTAAGAAAACTTTGATCCAGTTGGGGGCAAATAAGGATAGCGGTTATTTTGTTGGTTTGTTGATGGTTGAAAAGATTAAAATAAAGTGCAGTTCTTGTTCCTAAAGGAGATCCACATTAAAAGGGTTTAGGAAAAGAAGGGAAACTATATCAGTCATAATATTCTCTTGTTACACACATTTCATGCACACACACTTTTACACATGCACACACATATAAACACAGGCCTCATCATCCCCTGGTAGAGAGCCTAGTGAGCACAGTGGGCAGTGGAGGTGGTAGGGAGGGCCAGAAAAATTAAACCATCTACAGGGAGCTCCAGTCCGAGAATATGAACAGAAAAATGAAGGTGACATTTGAGAGAGAGAGAGGGAGAGAAAGAGAGGTGTGCTGGTGAGGGAGGGAGGGGGGATTTAATAGGTCCCTGAGACACGAAGGGTGTGAGATGAGATGATGAAACCAGAGGATAGAGGGGAGGTAGGGCGGGAAGAGAGAGGGAGATTGTGTGTCAAAATGTGGATGTTTGGAGATTGGGCTTCCAACCCTGCCAAATGATTAAAATGTTCCCTCTGACATTCATATTCCCCTATCTGGATGTCTGCCTACGTACGATGGGCTGCATTGAATATGAATTCAGAGATGGCCGTATAGAATTTGATCTGAGAAATGTTTATGGCTGGAGATGCAATTTAGGCTGGTTGCATTTGATGATGGTGAAAGGAAAGATAAGATTTTTATTTTATCATACCTGCATGTTGATAATTAGGAAATGTTGACTCACCAGGTGCAAATAAAGGATTCAGATAATTTATGTGTTATTTAAAATGCATTTATTATATTTATCTCTAATTGAAATAAAACCTGCCTTATTTGTATTATTTTTACTAAGTTTTGACCAGGCCTGACTGCACTGTATTTGGGGTTTTCTTGAAGTGAAATACAATTGAGTGAATACAATGAAACTGAATTAATTGGTGTGCACCACAAGCACACACGCTTACACACAATAAATGCACAACAAAAGAAATCAGGGGGACCTCAGACATCAGAATCTCCCAGAGTGTGAGTCGCCATCCCTTCCAACACTCCAGAGATGAGGGTTGTCATGGTTACGGGGGCAGAAAAATCACCCCATGGCCCACCCCACCCCCCATGACACACACACACACACACACACACACACACACACACACACACACACACACACACACTTATATACACATAAAACCATTTTTTCTTTCAATTGTCCAGGCATTGCTGATGTCACTGGTGAAACTATGAATTTAACATACAGGTCAGGAGATGCATATCTGGGCTGTGGTAAGCCGTCAGGCGACGTAGAGAGAAAAAGGAACAGGAGCCTCGTTGCCTGACAGATAGACACACACCATCCGAATGCCCTTGAAATTTAAAAGAGAAAGTAATAAAAAAACGAGAAGAAATTCATATTTCAATCTTTAAGAGATTTGCTGTTGAGGATGTTCTCCTTTTTGCTCCCCTTTCTCCTTTTTTCAGGTACAATTAGACCCTTTTTCTCTGTGAAAAAAGGCATGGAAAAAGCATAAAAAGAGAGAAGCGAGAGAGTGCCTGATTGAAAAGAGGGATGGATGGTGAAACAAAGCAGACAGAGGAGGAATAGAGGAGATTCTTTTGAGAATTGCTTTTGTTTTTGCTTTTGCTGCCTCTATGGCATTATAAAAGAACTTTGCTAAGCACTTAGGGGATTACAGTGCACTTGCTTCTGATAAATATCTTAATTTTGATGCGATTTTTAAGCCATCAACATAATTATTATTTTTCATTTGTCTTCCCCCTTCCAACTTGTTTTTAATGAAGACCCTTTTCAATAAACAAATGGATATGCATTAAGGGGGATGATGGGCTTTCAAGTATAAACCTCTCATGTCTATTAAGTGCTTCCATTACACCACATTTCTTCAACAGCCCCCCACTAAATGTTTTTACTCTGTCTTGAAAGCAGATCTGTGAGGTCTTCAGTTTGTATTGATGCACTGAGGCATTCCTCAATTTTTCATTTTTGCTTTTCCTTCAAAAGATACTATGTGAAATACTAACAGAAATAAAAATACATAATTTTTCGTTTTGTTTGTAGGTAAAAATTAACACACATGTCACACAGCAGGCATCTGTATAGTTGCTGTTTCATTAATATTTAATTAACACAATATTTAAAAATAATTAAATACAAATTATATTTTTAACAACTCTTGATAAGCTTTACTTACAATAAATTTACCATGATTTATAAAATGTATATGATTAACTAAAATCTAAAGAATTTAATGTATTAAAAGTTTAAATACTCTCACAAATGATTTTGTATTGAGACATGTTATACCCAGAATTCTTTCCATTAGGCGCTTTCAGCTGAGAAATAACAAACACAGGACGATAAACCAGTGCATTACGTCTGGATATTGTCCTCATATAATTGGTGTTTGATAACTCTGATTGACTATTGATCGGCACTGAGTTTTGACCCCAGCAATAAATCCAGAGCCCTGGTGGCCAGGACACTGCATCGTTGAATCTGAAATATTTTATCCGCAGCTTAAGAGGAATAGCCACTTATTCTCCCCTTACACACGTTTTTCTTTTTTTATGACAGCAGTGCTCTCATCTTTCCTCTTAAGTTTTACCCTTTTGTGACCTTTTGGAGAGACCAAACGTGTCTGCGTTATATATGGGCTGTCCTGCGATGACGGGGCGGGAAGGGAGGTTATGGAAGGGGTGCATTAGCCAGTTCCTCAACCTCACCCCCACACCCCCAACACACTACCCCACCCCAACCCAACCCGCCATGGCAAGAGTCCCCAACCCCAACCCCTACTCCGCTTCACTTCATTCATTTTGTTCGTCCCCTGCGGTCGGCCGGCAAGGCCTCTAAATCCTCCCTTTATTGTACACGGCGCACACAAAGGCTCGGCCTGCTCTCTCATTTCCTTGATGTGCCTTTGGACAGCGGCGGTGGCTTTGTAGGCCATCGATGCAAACATTAGCATAAAGCAGCTCCTGGGGACAGCTGAACAATCAACTCAACTGTTTCTGGTCAACCCAGTAGACTTACATATGATGTGTGACCATGGGAATTGGATACCTGTGTTGGAGTTTGCTGTATAGGAGCTGGCAATGCAAGGTAGCCCAAGATGCATGTTTAGACAAGGAGAGAGAGAAGACCCTCTTGATCTTCGGTGACGTGAATCTTTCCCTCAGCTTTGACCTCACCTCTCTCTCCATCTTGCTCCTCACCTTCCTCTTCACAACCAACAAAAGTGGGATTACCCAGTGAGAAAGAGCGTAAAAAAAGATGGTGTGTTTATAGCCGAGTTAAGCTATTTGAACCAGGGGGTTTCCGTCCCAAAATAGACTCACTTTCAGGCTGCAAGGCTGGTAATTATTGACCAGGAGGGAAGAGTGGCAAACAACACACTCATTACACATGGAGATTGCTTGCTCACCGCTGAACACCAGAATGGCAATGCAAATGGGTGGCTGCCCCCTTTTTGTGTGGTCAGAAATCTAGAGGGTCATTAGAATTTTGTTGGGCCCGTTTAATGTTCCTGAGTTGCATGCGGGAGTCAAGCTGCCTTTGAGGAGGTGGCAGCGGCTCGAGGGAGGGAGTCAGTGGCCCCGGCGTCTGCTTCAAAGGCTGGGCTCAATCTTTCATGTCTTTCTCATGTGAAGTGATGAGAATAGACGCAAATGCATGTTTCACATGTTGTCGCTTTACCTTGGCAATGAATCTTGTCTGTGGGAAAAAGAAGACAATTTTTATTTGTTTACACTGTTGTGTGATTTTGCACCTGTTGAAAAAAATCAATAGGAAAGAAAAATGTAAAAATATTAGCAAGTATTTGAATCTGTTGCAGTGCACAAAACTGAAAATGCACCTAAGTATAGATGTTTTGTGCGTGTTATGAAATCTTTGTCCTACTTTATCAGGCATACAAATGTATGTGATGTATGTACTGTAGTAAAACATGAATTAGAGTTAATGTCAGTTTGTATTAATGTAGGAGTATTTTTCTTCATTTAGTTACCCCTAGATATTTTGTGTATAACATGAATAAAGTAATATATATATATATATATATATATATATATATATATATATATATATATATATATATATATATATATATATATTTGCCAGGTGTTCGTTAACTTTATCATATTTTATTATTCCATTTGTGTAAATAAAAAGAAGTGAAGAAATAATGTAAGTCATAGATTTGGGATGAATAATCCATTATGTACACAACAATACATATCACTAAGATATATACAATAACATGTTTATGTGTTATACCTATTTAAGTCTAAGAGAAAACAAACACCATTGTGTTCCTTATAATTTACAGAATATGTATTGGCATTTATTTACATTTGTGTGTTTTATTAAAAATGCTGCACACTCTTGTATTATAAAAGAATGTTCACACATTATTCTGCAACTCTTTTCTTCTGCACGTACTTGTGAGCTTTCCAAGGATACAAGAAAACAAATCCTTCTCTTCAACAACAGCACACTCTTCTTTTTTACCTCACTTCTCTTCGCGTCACATTCATGAAACGAGATTACCTCCGCCTCTGCATTTTTCAATTCCCAAATGTTTTATCGGGCAGATGAGAACCAGAACAGTTGTAATAGCAATGTGTCATTATTCATAGTCGATATTAGCTGTGTGACACTGATGCTTTCTCCGCGGCATGGCGGTTGGTTTATTTCTACCCATCAGGTACTGGGGCGTGACAGGGGGAAGTGTTGTTAGGACCGAGGTCTCTACAATGTCCCCTGATGTGGACAGACATTATAAATGACATTGCCCAATCAGATACGAGATGGTCGACCGGGGGTTGTGGTGGTGTGCGTGTGTGTGTGTGTGTGTGTGTGTGTGTGTGTGTGCTTGGTGTATGGGAGAGAAAAGGGATGGTGAGGGAGGAGAAGATGAGAAAACATGGGGAGCCTCATTTGATGCAGTTAATGTGCAGATTTATGTAGAGGGACAGTGGTCAACATTCATAAGATCTTCCCTCTTCTCTCCCAGCCTCCCCGCCCCCGCCTCCTCCCACCCCATTTCTTTCTATTGCCCCAACCCCCTCCTCCCCCACAGGCTTTTCTCTTTTCTTCCTTTCTCCCTCATTCTCTCCCACTCTGTCACTCACCATCATTCCTCCCTTCTCTCCCGTTTTTTCACTGTCTCTCATCTGTCTTCCCTGACTCCCTCCCTTCTTCCTTCCGTCTCCTATGAGGGGACTGAGAGATTGTTGTGGACTGCAGCGATCAGACCAATAGGAGGCATAGGTAGACCACAGAAACACACAGACCATGGTGCCGAGTGAGAGAGGGAAGGATGATACATATCCAACATTCAATATTTTATTTCTGTTTTGCGCAAAAGCTGCCAGCATTTCTGTTCAATGCAGAAACCGGACAATACATTAGCTAAACATTTCAACTTTGTATAGTAATGTAAGCAAATTGAAAAACCCTAATTAGAGCAATAATAAGAGTTGATGATAAAATGTGCAGAGATGTGGATAAAAAAAGAATATTCATGAGGAGAGCCCACAGTTATTGGAATTTTAAATTTCTTTCAATTGAACAGAATTGTTGTTTTTTTTTGTCACTCCTTTTTTGTAAAACTTCTCACTACTTAATCCAAACGATAAAGTTTGACCTCAGAGGAGCTTCTTCTGTCAATTGAAGAGAGCCCACATATTTTTCCCTCATGTTGTTGCTGTTTTCGAACTATTCAATGTCTTTCTCCTTCACAACCTGGAATATGAACTCGTTCTATAGCATTAATTTGTTTTTTGACATTGAATTTGATGGTAAATGTATCCTGTTGTCCAAGGCTGCATATCCTCTATGTCCTCTATATCCTATAATGTATTTTCTTTAATTTTATAAGATAGGTTTATTCACTATAGATGGTTATTTCTATATATTTCTCTCTCTCTCTCTCTCTCTCTCTCTCTCTCTCTCTCTCTCTCTCTCTCTCTCTCTCTCTCTCTCTATATCTCTATATCTCTCTCTATATATATATATATATATATATATATATATATATATATATATATATATATATATATATATATATATATATATATGATCAGTATGCTTATCTTACAAATTTGTTTAGTTGAAGTAACATAGTTACGAGCTACTAGTAGACAATTCATGTTGGTGATGTAGTTTTTGTGCCAAACTTTGGTTCAACAAGAGAAACTTTCTGCTCCCCGTGGTGTGAAAAAAACCCCACATTTTGAAATGTCACAGTATCCCTTTAAGCATTCTGCATTATTTTCATTATAGTAGTGTTAAAACCCATGCATGGCTTCATTTACTGATTGAATCAATTTATTTCTGAATTAGCCCCCAAAACCAAACAAACACCCCTGTGCTCACAGCAGCATCCGTCACTTTCTCATCTCTTTGCCCTTCATACAGTACTTTCTCTCTCACTTTTATTCTCCTTCCTTCTTTCTCTGACTCTCTCTCTCTTTCCCAGTCCACTGAGTTTTCTGGTAATCCCTCTCAATCATTACGGAGGCCCCTCACTCTTCGTGGGACTTTCTCACCCCTCGTTGCGCCCCAGACTTCCATCCATTTTTCCTTCTCTCCCACTCGCTCTCTCAGACCTGCCTCAGCACGTCTTCTCTTTCCATTTCTAAGGTGGAAAACCGACAGAAATAACTTTTTCAACACGCGGCTTCAATATGATATTTAGTTTACATCTTTGCTGACCTTCGATTCAGAATTACAAATCAAGAAAGACTGAGAAGTCACAGGAAAACAAATATATGAATTATGAAACCGTGGCCATGTAAAAAATAGC
Source organism: Acanthopagrus latus (assembly GCF_904848185.1). Classification (NCBI taxonomy): domain Eukaryota; kingdom Metazoa; phylum Chordata; class Actinopteri; order Spariformes; family Sparidae; genus Acanthopagrus; species Acanthopagrus latus. The sequence goes on from NC_051057.1 coordinate 10,724,532, forward strand.
TCCAAGCTTCTTACATAGGGTTGCATCACACCCATGTGTATGATGTACATGCAACTTGTATATGTGTTTACCTGTTTGAGGAAACTATTCCATAGGTAAAAGGCTTAAGAAAGCAAAGAACATTAGTTACATGGAAATGTGAGTTTCACTTTCATGGCAGCAATCATTTTGTCACACATTTTCAAATGGGGCATATATCTTGTTTTGGAAAGAAACTCTTCAAGCTCAGTGTTTCTACCTGCAGCACTGAGCGTCTGTAGTTTTCTCTGTCTGAGAGCCTAAAGCTGCAGCTTTACAAGTGAACCTGCCAGTGTGATCTCAGACTGGCTGCACCCTGGGGCAAGGCAGAGGAGACACTACATGTGTGTGAGTGAATACCGTATGTGTATGTGTGTACAGTGTGTCAGAGCTGGCACAACCACCCTTGAAAAGTGCTCTCGAGACCCTTGATTCCAAAGCTCAATATTATTATCTCTGAGATCTCTTTATGGCAGGATGGAACTTATGGATTTTGGGCATTTGCCTCGCAACACTATTAGCCTGCTCTTTCCATACATTGTCCTTTAGCCTCTGGAGAAGAGGGGCTTTTTATTAGCCTGGCTGAATGTAGGCTCCCATCTCCCGTGTTGAAAAGATTGTAAAATTCAGATTTGTATTGATGGCAGGCATGAACATTAGCAATTCGCACCGCTTTCCCTAATGAATATCACTATAACAATCTGATAATACTTGGTTTATAGTGACCTTACATGTTATGGAATTTTTTTTTATTTCCTATGGCATCACTTTCACATTCGTATAATATTTCCACAGGGACTAATTGGTCTGGTGTGATTTCCCCCACAGTTGATTATTTGGATTACTTTAGTTCAGCTCCAACTCCCGTGGGCCTTTATGGCTTGCTCACGTCTATTGTAGCTGTGTCCAGTGAGGATGATTTTACACTAATGCAGTCTGTTAAAAGTGGAATTACACAGGCAATGAAGTCGGCACACACCCAGCAATGCTGTTGAGTTTATAAGATGTGTCCAGGAGCAGAAAAACTTTTCACAGACCACAAACTCATTTTCATATTTCCTTCTCTGCATAGCACATTAGAGTCTTTAGCACTATTTATGGAGAGCGGCTTTAAGATGTCATCGTAAAGTAAGAAGCTGTGATTTTAAAGTTGACAAAGAGTTCCCTTTCATGCTAGTTAGGGGAAAGATGGCTTGATTGACAGAGAAACACTTGAAGGGCAATACAAAGATAGCAAGCTGGGACAGCTGGAGAGAGCGAGCGTGAGTTGCACTTGCTAATTAAAAGAGAAGCAGCTGTCTTTCTTTCTGTTTCTGTTATTCCCTTGTTCCTGGGAGTATTAATGTTTTATTCAGGAGAAACATAACTACAGATGAAATTAATAAAATCAGGCCCTGCCTTCCCCTTGCTATCTCTTGGGGGGGTGGGAAATTCAAACGCTCGTTTCTCCCGGCTTTGAAAGTGCAAACTCAAAGTGCTCTGTGTACTGTAGTTTTCATTTCTTCATTTCCTGCATATTAAGTTACTTTCCCTTTTGTTTCAAAGCACATTGCCCTGAAAATAAGGATCAATTTTTCAGTGTGAGAGGCTTTGGAATTAGAGCAGTGTTTTTCCACACTAGCAGAGTGATTTACTGTAGTTACTGCATTATTTTTATGTGTTGTCTGCATGGATTTTTTTTCTCTCTCAAAATGTTGTATCACAAATTACAGAATGGAGCTTTTAGTCCTGTTTACGCAAGCCTGTATGAGAGAGTGAGGGGAAGTGTGATTATATTTTACTGTGCTGTGTTTGTGTTGCTGTATTAAGTGTGTTCACACGCATTTGTTGATTGTGTGAATGTGTACATGTTCATGCGAGTGTGTTTCATTTGACTATACATCCAGGCCCTGGGAGTATTTGCCTGTCTGATCACCTCATGTGAGTCTAAGAAGGGAAGCCATGCGCGACTAACACACACTTCAGAGTTGAACTAATTGTGTCATTTTTAACATGAATCTGTACTTGCCCACATTTTATTCACTCTCTTTCCTCTCCCTTTCCCCTGAGCCACACAATGAATGCAGAGTGGAGCATTCCCTTGCATCCATCCAGCTCTAGAGGAATTTTCAATGCCGCATGCAGGTGCATCATTTATTTCCTTTCAGTGCTGGTGCTTATATGTGCTTGTGTTCTTATATTTTCATGAGGACCAAATAATCTTATAGTGATAATAAGATCAGGAGAAATGTTGACTGAGTTAATTGTCACATATTACTGAGGTGCAGCTAAGGGCTGAGGTCATAACTTGGGTTATGGTTTGACTTAAGCATGGCATTCAGGTCAGGTATGAGAGTTATGCCTGTGTGGGTTCTAATAAATGGTTAAGCTTTATGTTATGATTCTGGTTAAGCCCTAACCGTAGAGGACCACACTTGTGGTTTTACATGTTTTTAGCCCATTATGTAAAAATTGCATGCTTTCCAACACAGCTGACAATTTTCCAAAGCATAACACAAGGTTTTGGACTGATTTCTTAACGCTCAGGAAGCCGATGGTTTCAGTTTTAGCAAGCATGGAATGAAAAACTACTTCTAGAGACCTGAAACTTTTACAAGATAGGTAATCCATCACAGTGCAGATTTAGACAACTTTATTTACCACTGGCTGATCATACAGTTGCAAGCACTTAGGGCTCCAAAACTAATCACACAGTTATCAAAATCACAATGTGACAAATTGCAATATCCAGAACTACATTTAAAAAATGTAGTTAAAAGATTTTTTATTTTTATTTTCGTATTTATTTTTTAACCATATAGTGCTGTAAAAGCAGGGATTGTCAGCATACCTATGTGAACTGAATAGATTACCATACTTGAATAAATCTTGCTCAATATGACTTTACTATACAGCTGAATGCTGGATACATATACATACTCAACTCAATGTTTGAATGTTTATGTTACAACCTAGGTTTACAATGGTTTACATTTTTAAGGTTCCATAATCATCCTAGGTAATATTTCACATTTCATGGTATGCACTGTCATACAATTACTATTATTGTTATTGATATTATTAATATTATTAATATTGTTTTTTTTATCAGTAACAATGAGACTTAAAGGAATGAAAGCAGAGGGTTTGGGGTTTTTTGGTTGAACAGACACTTCAAGTTTTAAATTTTGTGCAATGTAATACTGCAGATAAGCAAATGTACATGATATAACTGCAAATTTTCATGCTGTGAAACTGGTTAAACAAGGAAAAACCCTCTTTTTGAACTGACAACACTTTCGCAAGCAGTGTGTGCAGTAATTGTGTGACAGAATTAAAGGGAGCTTGCAGTCAGCAAATTACCACATTTTGTAGTTTTAGTCTTGGTGCCTGTAAAGTAAGAGAAATAATAGAGCCTTGTAATTTTGGAAAATGAAATACTGCACCCTTGCTGCTACTTCAGAGCCCTTTTGTGTTCCTCTGACTTCCATCCTCTCCTCTTTTTTTTCCATCAAGTTGGACCACAAAGGCAAGTCCATCTGTGTAACTCTACCTATTGTTTCTCTCTGTTTGTCAATCTTTGTAAAATACATTTGAAGCAGTCATCATCACTCAAGATGAAGGCTGATGTTAGAGACTGTACAAGTGTAACTGTGTATGTCTGTAAACTAATATCAGCGCAAACATAATTATGTTGCTAGAAAAGGCTTATTTGGAATATTTTAGCATATTTTGGGAGTAGACAGCCCCTCTTCGCTGAGACAGTGCAAAGACAAAATGGGGAAAAACTGGGGAGAAAAAAAAAAAAAAAAACAAAAACGTTGATGGAATGTGATCCCAGACCAGTGGGGGGTACACATCTGTTTCCAGACATGGAAGACATTAGCATCCAACTGTTTCTTGGCACTCACTAACACATTTTCAGCAATGCGTGTGTCACCTACAAACTCACTAATCCTATTCTCAAAACAGCAACTGAGTTCAAGTCCATGTTCTGTATATTAAGACTTTAAACTCCTACTTTTGTTGCTGTGAGTAATAAAGCCTCTTCCCTGAATTGTAGTTGGTCAGTGCACCAGTCTGTTGATAACATTTGTTCTGCAGTATGATGCAAATGCAAAAGTTCCCTGTACTGATGGGGCTTTATGTAATGGCTGACATTTGGAATGTATGCATATTTTAAATTTGAGGATAAATGTATACTGTTTTAGCTGACTACCTAAAAACAGAGCTGAAATGATTAATCGATCTCAAGAAAGAAAGTGTATTGCCAACTATTTTTAATAATCAATTGAATGTTTTTCAAGCAAAAATGTTAAATGATTGTTTGTTTCAACTTCTCAGATATATGGATTAGCTTCTTTGCTTCGTCATTTATGATAGTAGGGTATATAAGGAATCTTTGGGCTTTGAATGTTGATTCGACAAAAGAAGCAACTTGAAGAGGTCACTTTGGGCTCTGGGAAATTGTGATTAGTGTTTTTCACATTCCCATTTTATAGACTAAACAACAAATCATGAAAATAGTCAGCAGATTAATCAGGGAAAACTAATTGTTAGTTGCAGCCCCACTCCAGTGACATCCAGCTTTTCAATTATATGACACATGGGAGCTGCCCAGTACTAGAGCAGTTCACCTAACAGTTTCACTGCAGCAGCTCAGGGTTAGATGCCTAGCTCAAGAGCACAATAACAGATTCACAACATTCCCAACAATATTATTGAAAATGCAGTGCAAAGATGGCTTGTCAGAAGAAGGATCAGTAATTGAAAGCTTTGAAGCACACTGTTTCACTGTTACTAAATCTAAGTACATCTGAGTGTGTGAAGCCATTCTTTATATCACAGTGAGTACTAAGGCTTTTTAATGGCAGTCGCTGTCTCTTAGCCCTGTGATCTCTCACTCCACTCAGCCAAAGCCACAGAACCTTAATGGACTCCCTACTTCACAAATAATGAGATAAGTTAAGACATTACGGAGATGTAAAAACAAAGGGAGAGGAAGGTGCTCAGGGCTGAGCGATTACATGCCAAATGCAGATCCTGGTGTTTCGGTCCTGCAACAAACAAACGGCTCACACATACACACACTAACATGCACACTGCATGCACATACCTTTACCCACCTAACAGCAAAGAGCACACACGTGCACTCACACACACATATACAAGCCGAGGCAGTGCTGTCTCGTTGATCAATAGTTTCCTGTGCTGGGGAGGGGTGATGACTGCAGACAGCAGTCAAAGCCCTGAGGACCAGAGGGTGACACCCCTTATCAACTGAGCAAGGTGAAATGTCAAACACTGGATCTGGAGCGCTCTCTCTCTCTCTCTCTCTCTCTCTCTCTCTCTCTCTCTCTCTCTCTCTCTGCCCCCCGTAAGACCCCCCTTCTCCTTCTCTATGAGAAACTCTCATTTTCTCCTCGGTGCGATTCTCATCGTCTCTCTGAACCTCCATTTCCAGATCTCTCAGGCATTTTTTCTCTCTGAATTTCTAACTCTTTCTCTCTCTGTCTTACCTAACTGTGAATTCCCATCTCTCTGTGTGTCTCTCTTTGTCATTCTCTCTGACTCTTAATCTCTGTCTTTGCAAATGTTAACCCCGCTCTACCACTCTCACTGAGCCAGTTTTCAGTCTTTCTCTTTTTAAATCTTGCTTTCTGTACAGCTCGTCATCGCCATAATGTGATTCTGTTAATAACAGCCTCACCCTTTTTTCTATCATTCATCTGTTTCTCATTGTTTTCTCAACAGCACTTTTTTCTTCCTCCTCTCTATGTGTCTCTCTCACTCCCTCTGATACTTTTATGTATGATTGTCCCTTCACTAAAGAACTTAAACTGGGGTCTTTTTATTTTGAACTTTTACACAGTAGCCGCACAACAGCAGAACAGCCTATTGAGCAGAACATAGATATAAATATGAATTTGAATGTGGTGACAGTGTTTGTGGGGGTGTTTCAACGCTAATCTGGCTTATATGCACTCTGCATGTCTTACACCCTGTCCATTTCCATGGCCCTGAGCTTAATAACAACACTGTAGGATTAGTGCAGGGTGACTTCACACAATAAAAAAAAAAAAAGAAAGCAAAAGAAATGGCACTCTTTCTCCGGGATGCAAACGTTGTCAGCAGCTGGAATACAGAGACATGATTATGTATGAATTCACTTAAAAGCAAAGGAAATGATTATTTATTGAAAATCATTTGAAATAAATACTGTCATAGATAATTCGATAAATGTGTATGTGAAAAATAAGAATTAATGAAAGAAGAACACACAGACACAAACTGACCATGCCTTTCTGTTTTATCCCCGGTGGGTAAACATTCCTCTCGTCAGTATCCCACCACCACAAACACATCTTCTCTCTCTGACCACTGCATAACATTTGGTATTAATTCCTCATCTGGCAAAAGGATTATCATCCTCAGATTGGATTTATGATCTCAGTGCTCAGGCAGGTTTATCCAGCCACCATATGTAGAATTATCATTAGAGCTATAATCCCCTTGCAGACCACTCACACACACAAAAACACATACGCAGTGAAATGCCCCAGAGATGGTGGTGATTGGCAGTTAGGGAGTCTTGTCTTCTTTATGTTTTCTACCAGTCACAACACAACCCCCTGCATAAATGGTTTGTTTTTGCTTGGTCAGTCCCGTGATGGTGATATGAAACATAAAAACAACAAGATAAACAAGGGGAGGGAAAATACACAAATGTTATTTGTAGAGATGAAATGTGATTGGCTAAGAAATGGTATAAGGGGGGCAGAGAGGGTGTGTTGTCTCTTAGTAGTCTTTTTTTTTTCGTCTAAATTGTGGTATTTCTTCTGTTTTCTCAATCACTCATTCTGACTTGGTTTACTCAATCTCTCAGACCCCATTACTCAGCTCATTATTCATTCACTCGCTAACTCTCACCTGTTTACCCAGTCACTGCCTCATTCCCTCTCAGCTCCATTTTGCATTTTCCCAAACATCAAATCTCAAAACCAATTCAAAACACCTGAATACTTACAGAGATAATTACAAGGTGATATCAAATAGATTTTGCCTCACAAATGTGGTAGTCCAGTTTGTTATTGTAGCATCTGCCTTTAGACCATTCGATGTAATTTTGGTCATGCCCACAATGCAGAGGAGGGATGCATTACTGTCTGATCAGTGGTGATCAAGATGTCACATGGTTAATTATTGGGGGTCTAGTAATTGTACAAGTCCATGTTTTGTTCAGTTTTCGATTATTGTTCTGTGTTTTTATTGTGAAAAGGGTTTTTTGATAAATCAGCTTTTCAAAGCAGAGTAGTTAACTTCACATAGATTAACAACCAAAAAAAAAAACAAAAAACCTCTTCCTTTAAGATCAGTCTGTATTTGAACTAAATGCAGCAAAAAGTCTCTCAAAAGCTGTATGTGAATGGAATGCGACATGTTTGTAATTTACAAGCAGCCCCTGAATGCAATATGTAGAATGCCACAGAAGCAGGCACCTGGTCACTGTCCAAAAAGGGTTAAGATTAAGTTTTAGAGATTCTAAAAGACTCCTTTAAAATGTTTTTTTTCTTTTGTGGACAGGACTGATGGTAAACTTGGGTAAGTTAGAGTTTCCTGGCATGTCAATGTGTGTCGAGTCAGAAGTAGAATTAAGAATAGAGCCCAAATGTTACTTTTGGGCCAAACACTGATTTAAGGGAGTAAGATGTTTCAACATTGGACAATATAGAATTTTCTCTTTCCAATGATCCCGCAAATATGATTATCAAACACTTGACAAGATATGTGACAGAGATTAAAAGAAATGAGGTTGTGACGTATAGTGGCAGCGATAACAGAAGTCTGTGACTCAAGACTGTGGATGTTTTTTATTGCGGCTGTCATCTATTTTCAGAGTCGTTACATCCTTTTTAATAACATTAATTATATACAATAGCATCTTCTTAGGTCAATCAGTGTGATTTACGTAACAGAAAATAGTGCTGAGATGCATCATCCAGCATTTTTTCAAACTCAGATCAGCTTTGTAAGAACAGATGGAAGAAAAAGAAAGATCAGATGTAGAGTTTCTCCCAAACCACGCTCAAAACCCCATCTTTAACCTGTCTCACCCCCCTCGTCTACATCTTCATGACAGGAAGTGAAATCAATACAAGACGAAGGCTTTCACCTGAATTCAACTGGTCAGTCTATTTCAACGAAAGAACACCTGTTCCTAATCTTTAGTGCAGTGAGCGCACATCATTACTGATTCATACCCCCCACCATCCTCTCTCCCTGATAAGTCATCACCGTCACTACCCCCTCCTCTCCCTCCTCAGCTCCCCCAGGCTCCACCGTCTCTAATCAAGGCCTAATGAGCCTAATTGGTCGTTAAAACATGCCTGAGTATGACACAGTGGTGCTACAGCATCTGCCATATGGTCGGGGTTGGCCCCAAGGCCCCCGAGCTGCCAACTGTTCCCCCGTCACTGCCTGGACTGGGCTGCGCTGACTGTCAGTGGCTGCGATCAGAGTTTCTCTCCTGATGATGATTCAGCACTCGACACAGCGCTGAATGAAGCAGAGGACATGAAAAAGTGTGTGTGCTGATTATGTGTGCATGCAGACTGCCAGACTCACTTTCTCCACGTTGGCATTAATGCCCTTCAAGCTACAAGCACGAAGATGGAGGTGAATTAAACTTCTTGGTATTTTAATCACATGGCAAATCCTGCCAAGTTACTAAATATAGTGTTGTTTATACCATTTCAATTTTATAGCCCTCAAGGTGACTTCTTCAAACTGCTTTTTTTTGTCTGAACAACTGGCCAAATGCTGAAGATATTTAATTTACAATGAAGTAAAACCTCACATTTTTACATTCCAGTAGCAGAGGCAAGAGACAGATGTATGAGGAAGCTTAACAGATTGATATTATGGTCAATTGACTAATCAGTAACAGGGTTAGGTGATGTGAGACTAAAATAATGCAGTATGTTTAGGATAATATACAGTATTTTTCTTGACTTTTCTATATTGAAATCTCCCCAAAAGCACTTCATTAACCTTCATAGAGATGATGTGACAGTATTGTAGGGATGACTATTGGTACATTCACGGCATACTGAAACAATGAGATTGTTGATAAAACAATAACCAGTTATGTGGCTATAATGACAAAGTGGGTAAGGCAAGTTTTAGCACAATATCAGAATATGACATCACAGCAACATCATAGTCCCTTATATAACAGTAACAACTTAATGTTGATGTTTTGCCCTGTCACAATAAAACACTGATGAGTAAAACTATTCCACGTTACCCACATTTAATATGATGCATCTCTTTGTTTTTGTGCAGCAGGAAAAGGGCTGACATGGATATGAAAAATGTAACAGGAATAGTAATTTATACTTGTTATTTTAGAATTCTTCATTGTTATTTCCACTTTTACCTTTCGAACAAATTCTGTCCTCTACCAGTGACCTTTGCTCCAAGGCAGCGAAATGAGTAGTCATATTATATTGAGTAATATTTAGACATCCTCTTGCCATCAGTGTGATGTGAGCTGCATCGGTAATGTGTTGACTTCACCGTGCTGCATGGCCCACTAATTAATTTGCCTCTATAAACTAAGAGCTGTGAGGCCTGTTGCCCTCAGCCAATTTACTGCTGACCTTAATATGACCCAAGCACAGCGCTACGTGGCTTGGTTTTTAGCCTGTGTTTACGTGTGTGTGCATGTGTGTGTGCATGTTTGTGTGAAGAGGTTAAGCATATTTTACCAAAACAAGGAAGCCCAACATCTAACAAGAACTGATTATGTAAATGATGTGTTGGCAGCTTTGGAACCACTGGGGTTTGAAGTGTGTGTGGACGTGTGCATGTGTCTGAATGTGCGTATCATGCAATCAGGCTTGAATTGATCCCATCTCTCTAACATTCAAAGGGAGCCCCCTCCAGTTTTTTGCAGTCCCCATCATTGCCCTGATGGACAGTACATTTATTCCATTTGATGAAAAGTTCAAATATTAACTTTGATTGCAGCTAACAAAATAAATTAAGTTTTTCTTACCAATAAATGAAATGTTAAAAAAAAGTTTTCCGATACTTCAGAGATGGTTTATTGCAATTTGGGTCGTATTTTAGAAGGTTTCGATGGTTTTGATTTTATTGGTTATATTTCTTCAATATTCATCAAAGTAAATGATCTTGACAAGGGTCAGTGATGTGACACTAATATTTAAAAATTACAAAATTACAGTTTGAAACAACTAATTGATTAATTTAGGAAATAATCAACAGACTAATCGACAATTAAAACATCATTAGCTGCACCTCTAATACTTGAGTGATATTGCAATGTTCCAACACCTCAGTAATTATGTTGGCAAGCACAACGTTATGTATGATAGCATCAAGAATGATTGCTATACGTCCAAAACTAAGACTGTTGCATGTCTTCAATACTTCTGTCACAGGCTTTAAATCTTATTTTGTGAAGAAGTACTCAAACACTTTCCCTCATTATACGTTCCTCGCCCCCTCCTCCCTTATTTCCCTTTTCTTTTTATCCTGTCACCTCTCTTTTTCCAACTGATGTCTTCATCAGTGATAATTCTGGGTGCATGCAGAGTGCGGCCGATTTCCCTGCCAGTAGATATAAGCTGATTGAAGACAACCAGCGCCTGTCAATACCGCTTGCTTGTATTTGCCTGCGTCCTGCCTGCCTCCAACACAGCTGATTATTGGAGACCTCTCATAGTGGTATTGAGCTGCTGTCCCCACTCTTGTTACCTAGCTGATAGTTTCATTGTTTATATGCAGATGGAGGTGGGCTATTGAACACCCAAGACACTCGCCCCTAATGGTAAACAAACAATCGGAGTGGCGTGTGGAGAGAAAGTGAGGTCAATAGAGTTGATTAATACACGTAAGGGGACACATTATGGACATTGCGATCTATATTTTCTGCTGGTCACATCCTCTGATATATTCACTAGAAAGCTCTGTGAAAGACAGATTAAATGTTGGATATAGTCAAGGCAAAGATAGAAATAAAAGGTAAAAACAAGTTTTGCTTCACATTGCTGTTGAAATCAGTAAGATTCAACACAGAGTTGAGGGGTTTCTGTGTAATAACCTACATCTGAGCCATTGGTCTGGATGTTTCATGATGGCTGCCGTGTACCTTCTTTTTCATATGGTTTGTATATATTGTATTCTACAGCAAATGTTAAACATTTTTCTTGAATCATGACCATTGATTTTCTTAATTTTTTCATTCAACTAATTGATTAATTGAGTAATTATTGCAGCTCTTTTACATCTGTGTCTTTTGTGAAAAGAGCCTTTAATATTCGTAATGTCCCTCTTTTGATTTTTCTGCAACCATTCTCCTTCTTTGCACCTCATTTCCTGTAAATCTTTTAATTTGATTCATCTGTTTCTGTTCAATTCTGACAGCGTGACAACTTTAGTGAAGTTACCTTGAAAAGTACACAGACATCTTTGTGTCAAAATGTATGACGGCTATAACAACTGGCCTACTCAAAACCATATGTCTGGTTGTGTTCTTAAACAAAAAAAGAAAAATGGAATTATTCCTTTTTTTGATATCTGGCCCCTGTCTTACAGAAGTTCAAGCAAATGTGAATGAACGGAGCAGCAGTCTCATCTGAGATGTGTGAAGTTCGAAAAACACATACTTCTCTTTTCCACCTTGAAAGGCCTGGGTACAGGCTGACCCATACATCAAAATATATCAAAGAAATTCTTTTGATGGAACTTTAAAGTGAAAGGAGCCGTGTGATTGAGCAAGTGATGTACTGAAACTAAAAAACATAGTTCAACCGATGTTTCAATGCCTTAGAGTTTAGTCCTCAAAAGCTAGGAAGAAAGCATGAAACCATGCAATCTGTCTGTAAGCTTATGGCTTACATAAACCCAATTAAAAGCTGAGATTTCTGTGGTTTTATGTGCTTTGTCTGGTTCTTCTGTGTGGCACTTGACTTACTATGGGTCAGAAGTTTAGTTTACACAAAGCTGCAATAGAGCTTGGTACAGATGCTGAGATGCAAAAAAGTAATTTCTTTGAGCTCCAGTAGAAAAAAATGCTTTGAGTGGTAAAAAAAATGATATCTTCTATTTATTTCCATTTAATTCCACCTTGTTTGTATTTAACTGGTGCTATGATGTGAAAAGAGTGTGCACAAGGATAACAAAACTCCAATCTTTGACATATTAATGCTTTCCTTTCAGCTATTATTGATCATTTCTTTCACCGCCACAAATGCACAAATTCTTCTCAGAGCATCAAAGCACATGTTTGGTGTTGGTGGCTGTGTGTATATGTGGCCTATTAAGGCTGAATGTATGAGAGAAGCGGTAAGACAGTGCAAGAATATTCACCTTGGCCCGTAAATAAAACATCCCTCGGCTCTCTTAGGAATAAAGCTCATGTCTGGTGACCTCTTAAAGGTTAAACCCTGTAAAAAGGTTAAAGCTTGAAAGAATTATTTTCATTACTTTTCGGCCATTCCAATCACCCTCTCCCCTTATGGGAATCAGTGGATTAGTCCTCAGGTTGAATGCTTTGTTTTCTTATTTCTCCAATATCACCTGCACATGCAGTTTTCAAGCTTTTCCACACAGGCGGGTGAATCACACTGAAAAACCGAGTATACATGCTGGCCATACATGCAGGGTACAATTAACTTTCACTTAAGTGATGGAACCACTTACTGTATAGCAACTCTGCATACTGCAAATCCTTTTAACATTTCGAAGTTAATAACTGTTGCCATTTTAAAGCCTGCTGACAGCCGAGATACTTTTTTCCACGCTCTGCTCTGCCTTTCTGTGTGTATCTGTATGCTAAATAAGGTCAAGACATCAACCGCAAAACAATAAATTTTCTTGACAACATAGGGGAAGTTCAGAGACCAGTGCTGTGGCCAGAATTCAAATTGTATTCAAACATCAAAGCATGAAGAAAAAATGAATTGAACTAAAGCTCTCGTCTACTGACCTCATTTCAGGTCCTCAAGTTGTTTACTGTATGCAGTCCATTTTACATCTTTAACCCCAGGCTTACATCATAGATGAAACCAAATGGCGCTTGATCATCTCTCTCTGATAATTAGCTCTGTTCAGAGTACAGTTTACCACTTCTACATCATAATCTGGTCTTTTTCTGACATCATTACTGCTTTAAAGTTCTGAAAGTGGTTGGCAACACCGCTAATGCAGCCCTTGTCTACTTGTTTGTTTGCCAGAGATGCACGAGTCAATTAATCTGGACAATAAAAACAGAACCCCCATTTAACTCTTTAACCCTCTGCAGCCCGTTGTGATGTTCTCAGTGGCACATTTCCGTTTTCATTTGGCTCATTACTGCCTAAGTGATGCCACAAATGGTCAGAATGATGTCACTGATTTGAATGAAGACCATGGGAGTGATTGGTTTAAATGCCTCCGTGTAATTGAATCGTGTTAGCCAGATATGAAATTGAATTATGTTTACTTGACTGGATGGGTTTGTGTACAGAGTGTTCTGCGCGTCAGTGTGTGTGTGAGTCCTAGAGAAGGGGGTAGCTTAAAAGTGAAAGTTCAGCATCTACCTCATAACAGCAAGCAATCAAAACCAAATTGGAGGAAATCGAAGGTCAGTTCACCCAAATTATGTAATTTCTCACTCAGTTCTAGTGGTATTTAACCATGCAGCTAATGTAGGTTTTGTTTGCCTAGGATGAAACATAGCCTGCTGCAAAACAATGGAGGTGAAAGGAATTTTCTCCGTGGTGCTCACAACATAAAAAATTTACATAATATTTTGGTAGAAGCAGGTTTTTTTTTTGTTGTTGTTGATGAAGGTTCACAGTAAGCCTGGTTATGGTAATTCTAAGTGCTGTATTGTAGGCAACTGGACATGTTTTTGTATATTATCCCGTAAAATTATTGATTGAAGGACTCATTCTTTAAAAACATAATTTTTTAAAGCTTACACCTCTAAATGTTTTTTACTTTTTTTTTCTGGGGTGGGGGTTATCTGACAAGTTTTACAAATAAAAGAGGTTCTTCCGAGCTAATAGAAATCTGCTCAGAGATTGTAGGCCAACTCCTTGAGAAACTCTTGGAATTAGCCCAACATAATAACATATTGAGGCTATCCAACAATATTTATCTGACTCCAAACATATCTTGAACAGCGAAAACAAATGGTTAACATCAAACTGAATAGACAGGGTTCAATCATTGAAAAAGGTCAGATTTAAGCACTAGAACCAAATATTTAAACTAATCCCAGATTAAGTGTACATTGAAAGGTCTTTAATTCTGTTCCCGGTGATTGAACTGTTGTGTTAAGTCTGCCTAGCTTTGTTTTTTGTTTTTCCTGTGATTTGGAAAATTGAGCTGATGTGATGTAAGAAACAATTTGACTTATGATACAATATCATTGTCATCATCATCATCATCATCATCATCATCATCATCATCATCATCATCATGTTTTCATTAACTCTTAACTTTGCATGAGTATAGATACCAGTTTTCATAAAGAAAAGAACAACTTCAGTTTTTCACCAAACCCATTATCAGATTTAAGTTAACAGGGAGTCTTCACCTGCATTTGTTCCAGTATTGTCTGTGGTTACTTTTGTTTCCTGAAGCTGAATGTCAAATGCTGCACCTGTATGCAGGACATACCTCAATTCTAATTCTAATTTAAAGTCATTTTCATGCACAGATGAGGTTTATTTTGACTTTCTTTTTCAACTGCTCAGGACAGTAGTCACATTAAACTCCCATATACAGCTGTACTAAAAAGCTTTGTTGGAGATTCATATATGTCAATCAGCCCCCTCTCTTACTCTTTCTTGTACCCATACACTCATACAAGCTCTTAAAACTCAGCATACACACGTGCGTGATGTGCTATCTGACTTGGCAGACCCCGAACTGTGACCAATTGGTGTGTGTTGAGTGTGGACAGTCGGATTATGTGAAGATACAAGCTCCGTCTCCCCTGGTTTCCATACTGTTGTTTCAGTCAGTCATTAGAATAACAATAACCACAATACATACGGCGCCATAAGCTGACATCCATCCAATAAGCTGTAGCTGCAGGGGTGAGGTCAGGAGATACAAGTATGTGTATTGTGTGTACTTATATGTGTGTGTGTATTTGTCTCTGGCAAAGAATGGACAAGATGTTAATCACAGCCATCTTTGTCTTTGTAGACTCTAATCTTTTATAACGCCAACAATGGGGAGCGCGTGTGTTTGAGAGGATGCGTGTCACAGTCTAATGATGCAGCAGTGATGATGGCGGCGCGTGGCGTCCCTATCATGTGGCGAGAAATTGATTAGCTAAGGGTCACACACAGCAGAGCCTGAAGCTTGTCTGTTTGTGTGTATCCCTGTGTATAAATGTGTATGTGTTGTTGTGTTTGAGTGTTTTTGCGCACGTGTGTGTGTGTGTGTGTGTGTGTGTGTGTGTGAGAGAGAGAGAGAGAGAGAGAGAGAGAGAGAGAGAGAGAGAGAGAGAGAATAAATGTGTGTGTCGTCAGACCTCCTAAGCTGAATATTGATGTATTGATCAGGCGCTTGTGTTGCTTAAAGCCATTTGCTCCTAGGGGAGTCCTCTTAACACGCACACTCACAGACACACACACACAGCGCATGGCTATTGACAACTGTGTCATCTTTTCTATGGGAACAATTACTGACAACTGGCGTTGTTTCTCGTCATATTGTGTCATTGTCTTATCGGACAGTGGCAGTGTGCTGCTACAAAGCACACCTGCCACACGTCCATTCAGTGGGATGCTAATGTGAGCCCAAGAACATAATACCATTATGGAGCATAATAGCCTTATGGCCCACCTATTGGCCTTCTACATGTGCTGCTGCATTGTCATAATGATAGCATAGCCCAGATGTGTTTTTCAGGGGGTTTGAAGTGAAGCAAACATGTCAACACAAGTCTTGAGGATGAAATGAATCTTGAACCTGTGGGCACAGCACCTGGTATAGGCCTTTGTGTAAAAACACAGTACAGGGTCTCAAAAATTACAAGGTATGAGCGTCAGGTGGTCAAGTTGTTAAGACACATGCCACATAACCACATCTTCCCAGTGTGATTCCAGCCAAGGACCTTTGTTAATAGTCAGACATCTTTCTCTCTCCATATGTCCTGTATATACACCTAAGGTCACTATCAAATGAAAAAGCAAAATGGCAAAAAAAGAAACAAAATACACAAATGTAAATATAAGACATTTTCACTACATTATTTATATTCTTTGGACACACTCCTAACTCACAAAGAAAGGCCAAGGCAAAAACTGAACATGTTTCCTGATGCCTTAATAATTGTCAATGTCGCACTTAATTTTCAGTTAGGGTTGGTAAGCTATTGTAATAGAATTTTGATTATATTCATAGAAAATATCTCAGAATCCTGATGCCCTGACAAATAAATGGAAAAAATATCAGTTCTTGATGCATTTGCAGGCCTCTGATTAACACATCCAATCAGTTCATTCAGCCTGTTTGAGAAGATTTGACAGGTTACCTGTTGGTCTACCTGCGAAGCCTACCTGTCTGCCTGCATACACACACAATGCACATGACCGAAGACTTTCGCAAGGCTAGCCTGATGTATATCTTGTGTATATCTTAAAACTAAGGTACACTTGTGATGCCTTTTTGGCTCGTGTTTATGTGAATGTAACATTTTTGGCATTGTGTTGTTTATTTGTCTTCCACTAAGAAAAGCTTGATGAATGTTGTGAACTAGTCACTAACACACCTCCCTGCTAGCCAGTAAGAGCTACAGGACAGTATGTGTCGCATTGTGCGTTGTTGTGTTTTTTGGAGGAGTGGCTCTGGGAAGTCAGGATCCAGGGAGTAGGAATTGTTTTTGGTTGGACACCTTCAAAATTTAGCTTGCTCTTGGTGTTTTTTTACAATCTTACCAACCCTAGCTTTGATGGGGATATAAATGGAGTGAGCCAAGATATTAGCCTCCTTTTTAACCTACACGTGGGCAACAAATTCAAATTAAATCCCAAACAAATGATTGGAGAAGCCCAGTGAATGCCATGCCTCCACTGGGCATGATGGGTCACTGATGTTGTGAGGAGTAAAAAAAAACCTGGGTAAATTGCAGTCACTAGATTGTCAACCAAACTGATACCTAGAGTAAAAAAGACGCTAACCACTACCACAACCAGCAAAACACCAAACATTTAACTGTAGTGAAAAGCAGGAGTTCGAAAGCTGTATTGTCAGCTGCTTGTGACCTGACACCTTGTTGGTTTGTCCTTAAACGTGATACCCATCGGCATTTTCTAACTTTTTCCAGATTCTAAAACCTATGATTACAGCCCATGAACACTCAATGGCCTTTTGGTTTAAAAAGTTAGGATATATCCACAGCCAGAAAAAAGGAAAAAGAAGAGACACTTGCTACTGTGGATTTGAACCGAAGTGTTTGCCTCATCGCATAGGCTGAACTCTGGAAGCATCACTGCAATCAAATTGCTTGCACTAATCAAACATCACAGTATGAAAACAGTTAAAAGAAATCAATGATTTTTAATAAGATCAGAAACAATCTCTTAAAACACGACATCAATCACACTCTGTCATTTCTGCCTCCTGCTGTGTGTATTTGTGTGTGTGTGTGTGTGTGTGTGTGTGTGTTTATATAGACTGCCATCTAGATGAATAACCACCAAACAGTGCAATGATTCAGCATCATATGCACTTTATCAATCAAGCAGTGTCTGAGAGGCACAAATGCAATTAGCTAATGTGTTTGCCTAAACTCATCAGAGGATGCAATTAGCAAGGGGAAACAGATAACCTCGCATCATCTATCAGAGAGGTTGAAGCAAAGGCACAGCAGGAGGAGGATGAGGAGGAGGTGGAGGGAGAGGTGAGGAAGGGGAGGGAAGGTGACAGGAAAAGGAAGAATTTGTAATGCAAAAGACATAATCTGTGAACAGGACAAAAGAATAAACTTTACTGACTGAAAAAGGTCTTATCTATTGCACCTAACAATCTATCTACCACCGCTCGGCCTCCTCCCCCTCTCCCCTCTCTGTCTCTCTTTTTCTAATTACAACAGATGGCATTGAAGTGGCAGCCGGAGCATATTTCATCAGGAGGGAATAAAAGCAATTAGACATTCAATTTGGAGTGTAATTAATCCTACATTAAAGCCTTCATTAGTGATCGCTCGTTAGTGAAACATGCCTCTCTGAGAGGCCCAATAATAGCCCTCTTCGTCAGGGGATCAGCGCTAAGAGGGAAATCAAACAAGGTTAAACAAAAGCCATTGTTCCATTGGCGGAGAGACAAAGACAAATGAGGTGGTTAGGCTGGGGTTTGACTCACTGTTTTACACACATTTCCAACTCAAAGCAGTTTTTCTGGTTAGAGGTCTTAACTGTTAAAACTCTGGCTTAATGTGATTGTCTCCTAAGTCAGTGCTTTAGAACTCGAGTTCCCTCTTAGGCCTGGATCCCACTTAATGAATGTGAATGCTGTAGTCTGGTGAAAGTTCATTCACCCCATGTGAGAGAAAGTATTCCTGCACATTCTTTACACACATGCGACATACCCCATTCACATGTATTTTTGACGCGTTCCTTTGAAATTTTAATCCGCAAGATTCTTCTTTTTTTTTTCCACAGTTTGTTTGGTGACATGTCAGTTGACAAGCAGTCATTGCTTTGCAATCATATCCATGGCCACTACTGTGACAGCTTTACCTCTGGGATTTCTGTGGAGAAGAGTTCTGTTGAGTTTGAGTTTCTGCAGGTTGTGCTCTTTAGTGTCTTTTCAGGCATGATTGCTGTCGCTGCAGAAGTAAACCAACCATTCTTACATCTATGTACTCCAAACAATCTACTGTATATGTCCCACATCCTAAAATGAGTGTTCTATACAGTGTATTTATAGTTATTCCATGTTTTATTACTCATGGCTTTATATGCTGCAATTAATGGGCAGCACAGATAAAATGATTTATCAGGTTGTATTAAATAATGGGATCAGAATCAGCTTTACTGGGTAAACAAGTTGACACATGCCAGGAATTTTACTCAGTATCTCTCAATATACTTTCAGCACACTACAAATTATTTGAAATGTTTATTTAATTGCCATTTTAGAACACCAGGGTTATAAAAGGAAATGTGAGTTGTAATTCCTTTATACTGTGTAAAAAAGAAAACTTTTTGTGGTGGAGAGGTGGGGATGAGTTTAGGATTCTCACAGCCTGAGGAAAGAAGCTGCTCTGTAATCTGGCGGTACAGTAGTCATTACTTCTGTATCTTTTGCCAACATGGCAGCAAGGTGAACAGACTGCTGCTTGGGTGAATGTTGTCTTGTAGTATCTTTTGGCTTTTGTGCAGACATCCCACTTAACTGATATCATTGATTCTCAGTAGATGGGTGCCAATGATGTTCTGGGCGATTATAATTGCTGTCTATTGCTCCTATGAACGAGTTGACGAGAATTAAGCTCCAGAAATTTGCCTTCTCAGTTGTCCTTAGGAAGAAGAGCCTCTTCTGTGTTTTTTTGTCGTTTAGTTGATACAACTGTTAGAAAGTCCTGGTGTTGCTGATGTTAAACAGTAGATTTTTCTGTGTGCACCACTCAGAGATTGTTGAGCTCTTCCCGATATGAACCCTCATCTTTGTTTGTAATGTGGACGATGGTGGTGGACTATAATTAATAACAATACAGCACAATAAATTCAGACGTGCAGCTAAACAAAGATCCATCAAGCTAAAGCATTTTAAGCAGCTTAAAAATACATCAACTAGGTGCAGGCAAGAGCTGGACAAATGATATTTATCAAATGATATAATAATATCTTGGTATAATACATTGATTGAGAAGCTTTTATGATTTTTTTATGAATAAGGACTTGTCTGTTTTGGAGAATACTTCAAATTATACCCCTGAAAAAACATGGTGCTTTATCATATTGCTGAGTATTGCCATGAAGCATTCCCACTACCTGATTTACAACTTTACCCACAATATCAGATACAGCATGTTAGTCAAAAAGACACCAGATAGCAAATAACCCTCACCCTTTTATGATTTGTTATCTCATATTATGTGTCATCAGGTTGCACAAACCTATTAACAGCTTAAAACTATAATACCAGTATCAGGAGTATGATGGAGTCTGTTTTGAAACAGATCTAACTTGGTCTGTTTTAGTGCTCATTTATGTGTGTATTTATTTATTCATTCATTTATTATCTGTTTATTTTTTCAATCCAGATTTTGAAAATGCCTTAAGTCCCAATCGTTCAAACCGAGTGGCTTTTGAAAACATTTTAATTTTCACAAATAGAGTGGTAACTGTACAAATAAACAATAGTACCACAAAATATAAAATAAGTGAAAGTCAACACTGAGATGTTTTCACGTTGAATGGCACAAAACCATTATAACATGAGAACACACAGTTAACCCTGCTGTATCCCCTTCACTGTATTTGCTATAAATTGTTTTCTTTTTGAACTGTTTTCAGCAGCTTCGGTCAGGGCTGTAGTAGTCTGGCTGTCATTTATGCACTTGCACACGTAGGAAGAGGAGTTAGTTACAGCCTGTATCTCTCCCACACAGACACCGCTGTCAGAGCGTGAAGCGTCTTAAACACAAGTTCTTTTATGCTCCCTCTGAGGTTGTTAAGTTAGGGTCATACCTGTAAACAGCACATTTTTTCATTTATCAATTATAGTGTCAGTGTGTGGCACATAAAACAGCTAAGGTTTTGTCTTTCCTACTGCAAGTGTTTATTTCCATTAAAATGTTGGTGTGGATGACGCTTTTCTAGGTTAAACAAACAAAAAAATGAAGTAACAGTGACAGTTTCTGAAGGCATCCAACATTCAAGAGACAAACACATCAAGCAAGGTGAGGATCTGACTTGATCTTGATTGTGAAGGCTTATACACACATTCAGTTTCTGAGTATAGAAAGAAATATAGTTAAGAGAAGAATGAACTCCTGCACACTGGCCTTTTACAAGCAATAAACTTTATTAGAGATACAATGTTTGGCACCCTAGACCTTCATCAGGTAAAGCTGAGGAACTAAGATCCTACAAATACAATCAATCAGGTTGAGAGCTGGGGAGTATGGAGGCCAAGTCGACACCTTCAGCTCTTTGTCATATTCTTCTGGCCCCAGCAGTTTTTGTACTGTGCCAGGGAATATTGTCCCCATAGGGGGACCACTGTCATTAGGAGTACTATTTCCATTAGGGACATACCTTGTCAGTAACAGTGTCAGTTGGCGTTGCTCGTCAGGACCCGAAGCTTCACATCAGGACATTGCATTGCAGTGAGATGATCAGTGCTATCCACTACACCCATTTGTCCTTTTAACGTTGTGGCTGATTAAACCTAAGACAGAATAACTTTTACATTCAATAGAACTATATTAATCAGAGTCACAGAAGCAAAATGTGGTTGCGAGGAAATTTAAACTAGTGGAGAAATTCTATTAAACATGGGCAAATTATCTCTATGGTTTCTTTGAGGTTCAGTATAAATCCCTACCAGTAATAACTAAGCAATTGGTGAAGCTAAGAATTCACAAACAAGATGCAAAATGATGAAACTGAATTCCTTTGGCCAAACTTCAAAAATTAATCATTAAAGAAGTATTAAGAGAGCTCTATGATCTTGCAGGGTCCAGTGAATAGTCATTTTATACATCCAAAACATTAACTGGAAGATCCTTGGTGAGCTGGTTTGGAAGCACGAAGTACAAACATTTGAAAAAAGCTTGATTTAGTTTTTTAAGTAATTTAATTAATTAAGTTTCTTCATAAAATCTTCTGTAAGGTGAAAGATGATTCTTAATCTATAGAATTGGCTTTAAGGTAGACCCTTCTCCATAGGTATGATAGCTGGTGGCAAGTGTGTGTTTAATCTGTCTCCTCCCATACAAGGTTATAGATAACCCCAGTGCTTTCCATAACCTACATATCTTAAAGGTGTACCCTTTGTGTGCCTTAGTCTATAGCAGAATTTAGGTCACAATCAAAACAGTTTACATTACATGAATTCATCAAATATCCAACAAATATTCATTTAATTCATCAATATTACTCAAGTAAATTCAGAAAACATATTCATTTCAAGATTTCACTCCAGTGGCTGTTCTTGTCTTGACTGGAAATGCAGGTAATCTCTAAGAAAACCATCTATAGATTTTTCATAATTCAGGGAATACATTAAATTCATGCTTATGCCAGATATGCCCTGTAATTTGTTAAAATGCTTGCAGACTGGGACTGACCTGACAGCTCATAGTCACTTATTGGCTTCATTTGTTAAGGTGTGGCTCTATGTGTCTGGGATGCTTTTTGTTCCTCATCCTCACCTGATGAAGGTCCAAAATGTTATCTCTTATAAAGTGTATTGCCAGTACAAGGACAGTATGCAGGAGTTCTCTCTTCTCTTGCCCTACGGTCTGATATGATGAAATCAATTGCAATATGCTTCAGGTATACTGTATGCAGTTGCATGCATATGTCTTTTTTGTGTTCTCTGTGCTTGTGTGCGTCCCCAAGAGGCGATTCAAATCCAACTCTGATCTCTACTAGGAGAGTCAGGTGAAGGGGTGGCAACAAGGAAGTGAGTACCCACATGCAAAATTGACATGAGGAGGTGAGGAACAGGGGAAGAATGGAGGGATGAGTGGATGAATAAAACAAAGTCTGCCTCTGACTGGGAGGTGCCTTCAAGAATTCTAAGACTTTATTTACTCTAGAGGACAGTTTGTGTGTGTCGATGTACACGCAAGAACATTTTTTTCCATGCATCTGAGAGTTTGTGTGTGTGCTGTCTGTGCACATAAGGGTAATACAGTATCCTTACCGAGGGCCGTGCCTGCTGCCTGAGACACACAGCCACGATGAGCAGATGAAAAATGAATTAAAGAACAACAGATGAAAGGGAGAAAGGCAGAATAAACAATGAGAAGGCTGGTGCTCCAAGTAGTCGTGTGGCCAGTGCAAATGTGTGTGGCTATATGGACAAGTGCGTATGGATGTCTTTATTTTATGATTTACACTATGCCCTAGTTTTTTTTTCTTGGAGTGTGTGTGTGTCCATCGAATATTTAGTGCTTTTGTCTTAGTGCTGGCTATATGGAAGACTGGTCTCACAAGGAAAGGAAAAAAAAATCTCCCAGTAAGGCAAAGAAAATTAGCCGACATCCTAACTATGTAAACACCTCAAAAGTTTGTGAAATCATCTTACCTTACAGAATGTTAGAATTCAGTTGAATCAATTGAAGTCAACTCAACAGCAACAAAAGTACCAGGGTAATGTATTAATTTCACTACTGCAACAAATATTACAATTATATCTATTTTAAAATGCACATTTCTTGCTGTTTGCTATGTTAACTAGTTATTGCTGCTGATGGAGAACAAAGGCCACAGTATTGCTAGCCAGTGGCAACCTGGCTAGCAATACTGTCAAGCAGAGAAGAATGTCTGATGACAGACTGTATGATTTAAATATGTTTTTAATGCACAGTAAATTGACAAAGCAGTAAAACAAATCTGCCCTTAGGAATGTGTTTCTTTGTCCCTCCGTCTGTCTTCCTCTCCCTTTCTGCCTGTTTGGTAGCAGCAAGGATTTAGGAGGATGCACAGTTTGTCATTTGGCCAGTGAGACAGATACTAAGAGTTTTGGCTGTGACTTATTTGAGCTAATGGTCCAGAACATTGTGAGCACCCCCACACCCAGAGGCAATTTCGTAGGCGCACTGGGCCGATACAAATGGCCCATGGTATACCTCCATGGTCAACACACACATGCCAGGCCCACACACATGCGCATACGCTCACTCACACATGTGCTCACACGCAAAAAACTCGCAAATTCCCACCTCTCTCCATACCTGCCATCTATAAGTCCTGCAGAGGCCGTTCATGCCAATGTTGAAATTGTGATAAATTCCACACATAGCTGAATATAAACAAAAGAGAGGGTGTAAAAAGGAGGAGAAGTAATCACACTCTCAGACACAGGTAGAGACAGTGTGGGAAACATATAATGAAAAAGAGATACGAGAAACATACAGTGGAAGAGAGAGATGGACAAGCATATCAAGGGAAAAGAAATGAATACGAAAGGGATGGTACAATGAAGGCTTGTGCAAGGCAGCCAGACAGAGGCAGGTTTGGTGCAGTGGAAGAAACTTCTAGAGGAGCAAACTGAGTATCTGTGATTAGACTGTCTGACTACATTTTTGCAGTGATATTGTGGCTGAGAAGCTCTCTAATTCCCTTTGAAAGTCCACTCCAGATGAGACACTCCAACACAACATTTAGACTGTCTGAACTCCCAGCGAGGGACCCGAGTGACTGGTCAATTATATCCCCCTGGAGAGAACAGACAAATCAAGCTTTCACGTTAAGTACACAAACACATGCTGACATGAGTACATGGGCACATACAAACACATGGACTCAGGCATTGCATGCACAGGTACAGACATGCACATGAATGCCAATGTTCACATAAGCAAAAATCTTTAGAAAATCCTGCCTCAGTTAAATACAGATGTTTGATATCAGAATTTTGTTCTCCCTAATATCAGTATTGGCCCCGAGAAAAGAACCACAGTACAGATTTTACAAGGAGATACAATACACACCCCACAACACACATATTAAAATACATAAACATACACACACGATCTACATTAAGTACCATTAGCTACAAATGGGTACGGCTGTGGCTTGATTTTAGTAAGCACTTAACCCACTATGCGATAAAATAGTTCCGGAAAGAGTTTGATTTCAGTGGTTATGAAAAAATCAAGGATTTAAGCAGATTATCAATCGTCACAGCAACACAGTGAAACATGTTGGGCAACAGAAGTGGACTAGATTAATGTATGCAAATAGAGCCCCAACTCATGGTGTGTGATAACATCATCGTATATATTAGATGGGTGAATCAGAAATTTTGAGAAATATTCATTGTTTCAGTCTTGATGGAAAATTGTAATGTCAGTTAATCTCCATGTATGAGAGTTTGAGCCTGAAAAAAAAAATAGGTTATGTTTACCTCTTTACAGAAGGCTAAAATTAAAAAGTTACTGTTTTTTAACTGCATTTTATATTAAACAATAATAACTGAAAGGTTTGACCCACATTTTCTACTACTGCAAAAATTTAGAATCTTAGAATCTCAAAATATTGAGTGACATTTTGTCTTTTTGTTGTTTGTATGCAACTGGCTACATCCGACACACAAACACACATGAACATACATGTACACACACACAATCACAGCATGCATACAAAGACTAAGTGCTCTTACAGTGATGAACTGTCTGGCCGTGGCACGACTCAGACACAGCCTGTCACCATGGCAGCACATGATGATGTCAAGGTGTTGTAAGGTCTTTTTGCGCATGTGTGTGCATTAGCCCTTTTCACTTAGTGTGTTTTTCTTTGAAAGGGAGCCAAAAAGACACATGAGGATTACATTGTTGTATGTTCGTCATCATAAGTCAATTCCAGGCAATAAATCAAGTTTGTGAAAAAAAATTTTCACCTTCATTATTGTAGGTCACAAAAAAGTGATGTCTATACTGTAGAAAATGAATGCATGTTGTCCGCTTAGCCTTATTATCCAACAGATTATCTATTTCCTTGGTATTTTTCAGTCTAATACATGAGATATCCCAAACAAATAAACATTCACTCATGTCATGTGCACACCTCTGATCACACACTCATCCCCCACCACTAGCCTCCAGGAACTCAAGGGGCAAGTTCAAAGGTTGCATGATTTTATTTATTTACTTATTTTTTAACCCAAAGCGAGAGGCAGAGAAAACAAGAAAAATCAAGTCAGGTTAGGCTTGTTAAGTTTAGCATGCTTCTAATTTGGTCTGGGCGGCACACTAGAAAATCTAATTAACCAGGATAGTTTTAAAACACTGCAGGGTACGTCCTTGCAGTGGTCAGATCAGAGTCCAGTGGAGCCAGAGTGGGCGCTGTTAATTTTATTTTCATTTATTAGCACATATCTCCTGGAGGTATTTAGACTAACGAGGTTTCAGAGGGCCTCTCCTGAGCTTTATGTGCCCTGTCATTATTGATTTTACTGAGCCCTGGCCGTGATGAGGACAATACACACTACTCTGTTTTGTTGCTTATGAGAAATTAGTACAGTGTGGCCTTGTTCTGTGTGGAGAGACAATCATGTAATGACAGAAATTATTATATTGATTTGTTGGAAGGGGGTTGTGAAGGATATTTCTCTAGGCAGATGAATGACACAAGGTCAGATGTTCCACCTGGTTTTATACCTTTTAAGAAGCCAGTGTAAGTGCTAATTAGTGGGACTGTTGTGTATTTTTTTTTCGTGTATGCAAACCAAGGGCTGGCCTCAGAAGTATACCATCTGAAAGTAGTACAAAGAAAAAAATAATACTTTTAGTGAAATGAAAAGCATGCTATTCAAGTCTGGAGTCAAAGCCCATCCAGTGGTTAAAGGACCTTTATGTAGTTATTGTGGATGTTTTGTCCTTCTGGAATGTTACTTGTAGCAAAATGCTTTGAATACACCACATATTGGCCACAAAAAATACAATTATTCTGCTCCCCTCAATACCTTTAACCTTTTGCACACTGCATTTGTAGAACAGCAAGCAAAAGTTGCTGTATTAAGGTCTAGTCATAATTACAAGTGGGAACTTTTAATTAGTTCTTCACATGAGTTTCCAAGTTTTTACACTTTATTGACCTTAAAAGTCTTGGGAAGAAAATAACAATTTGCTAACATATTTGGTAGTTTGCAGTCAACAAAGGTGCTATTTACAGTACAGTTATATGTGTGTGTTCTATCCGCCCCATTTTGCAGAACAAATGGCACTTCTTCATTAAAAACTGGGACAGATTTTTGTACAGGCTCACAAATTTGCAACAACTTCAAGCAGTCATCCTTAAGGATGTCCACTGTACTGTACAAGTAGCGTACTGTTTTTTCTGGTGTCTTTCTTCAGGCAATGCAGCCAAAGTGTGTATTTTAGTAAGGCAAGGTAATTGCTTATCATTGAAATGAATAGAGTACGAGGATAACTAAAAATTTCACCTTTGAAAAATGTTCTAACTTATGCAAATGATATCACTATGCTATGAGTATCCTTCAGCAAGGCTAAACACAACAAATTTCTCAGAGGGATGTGTAGGGCCAAGACAAGTGATTCCATTAACACAGAATCTGACATCAACCATATTTGAATTAAACATCTTCCAGTCAAAGGCTGTTTTTTTCCTCCATTTAACCTGTGCATGACACACACTCTGATGTACCCAGTGTCCTTCAAACCTCATAATAGTATTTACGGTTCCAAACAAACATGCAAGCTATTCTATGCATGAAGTGAGTCTCCCCTTATGTACTTGCCCTTGCAAATAAAAAAGCAGCAATACCAACCGTATACATGACCTTTGAGCTAGGCATTCACAGGCTTTGTACAGCTCCTTCACAGCCAAGACCACTGAGGAGATACACATGAATCTCACACATTAAAAGCCTTAACCTTTCGATTGAATAGTTATTGGTCTCCATATATGGTTGGTTAAGTGTAAGCCTAAAGCTCAAATTGACTGTCTTTTAATCACAGCTATATAAAAGTTGAAGTGTTTTATTGTTTATGAATGTAAAGAACATGTAGGGTTGGATCTATTTAAGTGAAATATTTCTTACTTTACCTTGAATACGACTGTTAAGATGGTGTATTTATCTGTCTCATTGTGTGCTTGTGTGGGTTCTGTGTTGTTTTGCATTAGATATTTTACATATGAATATATTAAGCTTGTGTCCTGTGTGCTAACCACAACAACATCAAAGTTAAATCACTTCTGGAGGAGGTGAGGCTATTTTGGCACCGTTGAAGAGATAAGTAAAAAAAAAAATTGCAGGTGGTAGTTGTAGTGTATTGATGAATTCACACATGTACTGTCTGTGTAACTTTTTCAGTTCAGTATTCAAAAAATACCTTGAAGTCTGTGTTATGTCAGATTGAGCATGTGAATAAAGGAGTTCATAGTCTGGAGAATTCAGAGTAAACAAGTGATGTGCAGCTGCTTTGTTCTCTTTTCTGCTTGCATGAAATCAACACCACTAAGCAAGTCCCACCACTTGCCAAGGGTTGGGTATTGTTTGAATTTGATCGATTCCGGTTCTGGTTCCAATTCAGCTTCTGTCAAACTACACTTATTGAACCTAAGGTGAATTGAGCCTTGACCGACGCGCAATAACTATACTTTATGTCACACTGGGCAGCAGCAGTGATGCCTTGTGGTAGACAGACAACATTACAAAAGATAACCAGCTCAAAATGCTGGAACTAGAGTGCATCAGTTTAACAACAGGCTTTTAAGTAATAAATGATGGGCCTGAATCAACAGGATCAAGTAAAAGATGGGGAAGGAAAATATAGGTTACACCAGTATTCTTCTTTCATAGCAGTCATGTTGGATAGTCATCCATTGCTACAAAAGAATAATCGCTGACAGACTTCACATTTGTTGCATTAGAATGATTGTTTGTCTGCTTTTTAGGGTTTATCTTTGTGTTTTTTTCACCCTCGGTCCTGAAAGGTCATAGTACCTCATCCTGCTGACATTTAGAGCATTGATAATATTCCCTCACATATCAATTTCACCTATTTTCTCATCATTCTCGTTTCCCCCTAGCAGAAAATGGAATCATTTGTGCTTTCAGCAATTTGTTATTGATTGGGAGAGCTCTGAAAATAGAGGGTAGCCATTATGGCAATGCTGCAGCTACGGTTAAATTGAGTTTTAAGCAGGCCTGCAAATGTATCATTTCACAGCCATAACACAAAAGCTTTTAAATCCATGAACCTCAGGATGGATCAAATGCCTAAAAATACCAGTATTCTCATCATATCGAGAGCTATTAGAATTTCTGCCGTTGAGAGGTTTTCCGTAATTCTGTAGAATGTGACAGTATGTGGCTGCATTTAAAAGAAACCACAGTTATGATTGATTCTCTGACTAGCATCAGCCCCATTCGAAAAGTGCCATTGTGGGAAAAAAAACAAAAAAAAAACAAAACAGTGATTCAATGACTATTGATGCATGCCAGATATCTTATTTTTATGTACAATGAGTTCTGGTTTTGGTCATTGTGGCAGCTTTGAAAGGAAACCGTAAACAATGCAGGCTATATATGTTAGTATTGCTGGTTTGCCTTTGGATGTTTTGAGAGAATCAATAAATGTCTTAATACATGCATGTACTGTAAGCATGCAGGGTCATGTGCGCACACACACACACACACACACACACACACACACACACAGACACGAGGATAGGCAAATCTTTTCAGTGTGCCGTTAATATGGGGATCTGTATTTCTTATATTATAGGAACTGGTCTAGATGCTAGTCACAGAGAGGTGGTGTACTGCCTTCTCAAGCTCTCGACATCCGCCCCCCAGCCCTTTTCGGCCTGCACCCAGGGGACAATGCATCAGGCCCAGGCAGGAGAGGCAGTAGTAGCGCCTCAGGCTGGGTCTTCACCACATCATCCCAGCACTGGTCTTGTTGGGATACCAAAGAAACCACGGGCCTGTAGCACCTCTTCTAGTCGTTCATAAATAATGCTGCCTGTTAATAATGAATTAGTAATTACCCCAGCTGTTTTATTTTTGTTGACCAAGGAGCAGAGGGGCTCGTAAATTAGTAGTACCCCTTCCCTCTCAGGGCGTAGTCCTACTCCTAAATCCCCAGAGGAGGGTTGCAGGGTTTTTATGGCCTGTGAAGCAACCACCACCCCCCCACTTCAACTGTCCGGCTGGCTCGATAGTCATCTAACCCTTAAGCCCTCCACTCCCAACTGTCATTCTCCTTCTGAACCAGGGAACCTGTTCTTACTCTGTGACATGCACTTGCACAAAGTTCATAATCCAAGCTAAAGGTTCTCAGCACTTTCTTCAGCACTGGCTTTAAGGCAGATGCTTTCTGGTTTAATTGATAGTGTAGTGTTCAGACCAACAGAACATGCCAGTGGGTTGCGTATTAAATCATTTGGTCCTATATATTCATCCATTGTCTATACTTGCTGAGGGGTTGGGGATTTCATTTCTTCCATTTTGTTGTAAATAAACAAAGACAGACACCTGTTTTGCATTTTTTGTGATAAATGGTCACATCAGCAGAACATAAAAAATAGTCAAAATGATACTGTAAGAGTCTGCCATGGTGGCTCAGCTGTCCTCAAAGCAAGAACGTCCTTGTCTCAAACCTGACCCTGCCAGTTGGTGTTCTCAGGGTTTCCTCAAACAATCCAGACATCCACCTTAAATTAATTGGAATCTCTAAATTACCTGTAGGTGTGAATCCTGCTCTGTCACTGTGTGTGGTAGATAGCCAGCCTGTCCTGGATCTGTCTATCTGCAGCCCTTATAGCTTCAGTTTCACAGTGCTTTGTTAGACAGGAGCTGCATCCAGTACCTGAATGACCCTAGAGCATCTGCTGTATGCTGTGTGTAGGCATTATCTGGATAAACCTAATTATACACTGTATAGATTCTGTTACCACTGTTTTTTTTTATTATTACTTCGTTGGAATATAAAATGTTGAACTGAGAGTTGAGAATACTGTGGACAACCAAACAATTTAATGATTTAGGCTTCAAGTGCTTCAATATATGAATGATTTGAGTATTACTATGTGAGTCTAGACCTGTATGTGTGCTATTGTGTACATGTAAGCTTTTACTTAAGTAGATTGTGGCTTTATATGTACCCGTGTGCATGTGTGTGACTCTGCATGCATATTAAGGTCTACAGTTTGTGTTCACGTGTGCATTTCTTCTTTTTTTAGTTGGTTGATGAGCAGCACAGTGCATTCTGACCATGGTGGTGTCTTGCTTGGCTCTTACCAGCCTTGTCTCACTTTCCTCTAAAGGTTAGCTGTGTGTGTTTGGTTGTTGACCTGGAGAGAGAAAGGGTGTGTATGTGTGTAGGAAAGACACAGAAAGAGAGAGAGAAAGAGAGTCAGAATGCCAGACTCTTAATGATCCCTCCAGAGAGGGCTTGCTATGTGTGTGCAGCGCTGAGGCCCGGACAGGGAAACGCGGGGAAATTAGCTATCTCTCTCAATAACCTCAGATGAAAGTCTGCCTCCTACCGGCTCCTCTGTCACTGGCTCCTCAAGACAATAAGCCAATTAGACCAAACCAAGCTAAGGGCCAGGGCCTGTGTAAGTGTGTGCATGTGTGTATGCCACTGTGTGGAAGTGTGTACATATGAGTTGGAGATGGAAGAGACATAGAAGAATTGCAACACGGATTCCTTAAGCATACATTTTGTTTTAACTGGGATCTTCATTTTTAAATGAATAATTATTTAACATTTCAATATAAGTAAATTTCCACTTGGCCACCCTCTTTTGCTGAATAGTGATTCATCATGAAGTGTTTTTTACTCAACCAAAAAAGGATCATTGGTAAACTTCAGATCAGGCTTGCATATGATTTTATATGAAGCAGAGAGCTTACTCGTGGTCTCTGGGAGTAGTTAGGCAAATCTATAATCTCAGTCACACAAACTTTGACACATCTGATAACAGGTGAGTCATCTTAGGTTTTTCAAAGATATATGCTGGAGTGCAAAGAAAGTGATATATTTTACATTTGCAGAAGACGAGTATAATTGCAGAGCTAATGGGATGAAATTGGTAGTTAGATTGAGCACTAATAGCTAAGAAGTTGAAAATGAAAGGATGAACACTTGCACTTAATCACAGGAAAACCAAAGAAGCGGATAGCACAAAATTGGCCAATTGACCATTTGATTGGCAAGCAGTTGCACTTGGTGGCCACTGGGCAGTACATTTAAAAAATTACATAATAATGACTGTATCTGCGTTAAAGGATTTCAAAAAGCATTCTTTGGATCCTGGAAAAAATAATACATGTGTCATAATTTGGTATGAGCAAATAAAA
Source organism: Acanthopagrus latus (assembly GCF_904848185.1). Classification (NCBI taxonomy): domain Eukaryota; kingdom Metazoa; phylum Chordata; class Actinopteri; order Spariformes; family Sparidae; genus Acanthopagrus; species Acanthopagrus latus. Next base: position 10,756,575 of record NC_051057.1, read on the forward strand.
TGATTAATCCCTCATAAATGTACTGTTTATTATCAGTAGATGAGTATAGGTGTTGATGTTCATGATTACTGGCAATATTGCGTCATCTGTTTAATTTAGACACCAGTATTTTGTAAGATTAGATGCTGCTTTTTTTCAAATGAAGGATATTACTCTCTCTCTCTCCCTCTTGCACCCCCCCTTCTGCCTTTCTGAGATATTGGCCTGTCTGTTCATTCCATAACTCATACTTTACTTGTGACGCTCAATTAAACTGCATACATTAGGGGAGTTGATGGGGAGGTAGGACATTTGTAATCAAGCATATTTATTCTCTTTAATCACCCTGGGGACCTGGAGACCTCAGGAAGGCACACGCACAAGGACGCATGCAAACGCACACACATACATAGACACGCAAATCCTCAAATAAACACCCACGCTAGCCAACAAGACACGCACGACCCTTCACACGTACAGAAAATGCACGCACACACACACACGCGCAATGTTATCAAACGGTGCTGCTGAACTCAATCAACCCGAGCTTTGGCAGCCTTGACTCCTTCGCCCTCGCAACTCCCCCTCTGCACCCTGGTCCCTCGACCCCAACCCCATATTAATGACAGCACACTAGTTTACATATTAATGAATAGCTTTGGTTTTTAATATGCTGCTCACTAAATCACGCAAGCCAAGCAGACAGGCTATTAGTGCTTTGTACTCCTCTGGTGTATATTAAAAATATATGGGGTGATTTGTATAGCATGCGTGCCTGTAGGTGTTTTTGTGGGTGCATGTCAGCAAGCCTTTTGTGTACGCGTATCTGGTATGAGCATATTTGTGTGTGTGTCTCTCTGTGTGTTTGTGTCTGTAAAAGCAGAGTTTATTCACATTTGAGCTTCAAAACATCAACAGTGCTGGTGTGAAATCTCGGGGATGTATGGTTTAGATGTCTGCATTTCTTTTGAGAGAATACTAAAGCAACAGGATCGAATGCAATGAAACAAAGTTCACCATTGCTGTCCTGCTTTTCTGCATTTGACGTAAAGCCCACATACACAAGCAAACAGACGTATGCACCCACTAACACACAAATACACAAACACACACAAAAAACACAACAACAACGAGTCATTTCTGTCAACTCGGACAAACTGTAATCGTGTGCAAAAACACCCCACTGTCAGTTAATCTCCGGTTGCTGTCACTAATCACATATAGAGGAGTGAAGGGGATGTGAATGGTAGGAAATAATTAAAAATATTCCCAGTGGCTGTTTTGAAACTGGGACTCAATGTCACCTCACTTTTAATTAAGACGACGAAACCAGCACACCAGCACTCATAAAAGCACACACAAACATTCAGTTGTACATTCACACTGTACCCTATGTGTACACTGGCATCTCCACATACATGTGCACACACACTATCGCACTCCAAGCAACAGGGGAAATAAAGGCTTGGTTTAAAGAGGGCTTAGAGCCGCCAGTGACCTAGAATGAGTCTATATTCAGTGAAATTTGTGTGTGTGTGTGTGTGTCCGCGCATGCGTGTGTGCACTTGTGTGTATCTATATGCATGGGTGGGTTGGAATGATGTATACTGAGTCTTTCATGACAAATTTATTTGTTTATAAGCAAGGGATAAGAGGAATGGAAGAGTGAAAGATGGAGGAAGACACAAACAGGGATTGATGCAATTATCACGGTAGTCCTCTACATTTGAGTGAGAGTATAATGTTTCGGTTGATATTTCCAACATTTCACATACATGCACATATGCTTACACATATGTGGCCTTTCTGAATGTGTTTGAATGGATTGGAGACACATGTGAGCATGTGTGCAGAGTATTCAGTGGTCACAAAAAGCATGCAGAGTGTCATTATGTGTAGGATTCTCCCTCATTTTCTATAGTATGACCGCTATTAAGTACCCACTACATTATTGAGCTCCCATCTGCTAATGACAAAATAGACAAAGAGAATAACCAACAATCTTCTCTGTCTCTGCTGCTTTCTTCCGTCTGTCTTTTGTGTATCAGCTCCCCCCTCTCTCCTTTTCCCCAGTCATTTGGATAAAATCAAGGGATTGTCATAGTGTGTGTGTGTGTGTGTGTGTGTGTGTGTCTGTGTGCATGTGTGTGTGCACGTGTGTAAGGAAGAGGAGAACGTACATTTACTTGTTCCAGAGTATGTATTTTTCATCATTTTTTGCCAGCTGTCCGACAAGTGAATCTCCGTGCACGTTTGACTTTGTGTGTGCGCGTCAGCAGGTCTCCATGGTTGTGCGCTTGTGTGTCTCTGCGCATGAAGACCACAGACGAGATGCAATAATTGAAGGCCCTCCTGCCGATTTCACACAATCAACGTGGCCACACTGGAGGTGATGAAAGTGAATCAAAGATTGAAGAGAGAGTTGGTGTAAAAAGGCTTTCAGAGTCCCCCCCCCCAATTATCCCTACAATGGCTTATTAATACCATACCCACCTTCACTGCACAGCACCCTCCTTATTTCCTTTCTTTTTCTCCTTTCTACATCGCAGAGCCACACAGCATTATATTCATATTACCCTGTGCCTTCATATCTGACCAGATCTTCCTCATTGCTCTCCCCTTTTCCCTCTCTTCCCCCGGAATCCACCCTGCTCTCCATCCTTGTCCTTCATATTTTTTAAAACCCACTGCCCTTTGCCTTCATATCTGCCCAGATCTCCGTCACTGTCAGCCCCCCTCTACTCCTCCTCTTTTCCTTCCCCCCATCCCTCCACCTTTTTTTAAATCCTTTTTAATGAAACGGAGGACCCGGCTGCCAGTGGAGGTGATCCTCATTCGGCAGTCCCAGTGTGCTCTGATTGTCTGTCTGCAGAATGGCCAGGGAGAGGGCTGAATAGGATAGATGAGTCTGTATTGGCCCTGCTGCTGTAATTCACATAATACCACTGCTCCTATACTGTTGCCACCACTGCTCTCTCTTTCTTTCTTCCCCTCCTTTTCTCTGGTGTAAAAGAAAGATAAGGCTCACAGATATGATCCTGGAGATGAATACGCTCCCATTACCAAAAAGCAAGGAGGAGCTGAGCCATTAATTGATGGCATTTGGTGTCACTGCAACATATGCATGGAGCTCATGGCATGTATCATGTCTAGAGAATTCAAGTGAGAGGGAGGGTGGGCTGGTAAGAAGGGAGGAAGAGCAGGAGAGAAAGAGGGGAGGAAGCTGTGTCTGTTATTATACACAACACGTTTGCGTTTGATGTTGCCACCGTCATTTTCCCTCCGTGTGTCTAGATCCAGCCAGAGAGCAGTTTCAGGATCACAGCAACATGAGGGAGAAAATATTGAATCAATGCTTCCGTCGGCTTTTGAAAGCAGGGTTAGCGTTTGATGCAGCGACATCGGGCGAGAGTGAGAGAAAAAGAAAAATACGTACGAGGAAACAGTCCCACTCTCCCTCCACCTCTCCCCTTCATTTGCCGCTCACCTTTGCTTTCTTTTCGTCTATCTTTCTCCCCTCCCTCTCTTCTGCTTACTGCCGTCATTGTCTCATTTAGCCTGTCTAAAAATATAGTCTTCCTCCCCAGATATAAAGGGGGAGAAATTTCGACATGTGTGTTACCTTTTCATCTCCGAGGCGGGGAGAGGAATCTTGGGGGAAATCAGGTGTCTTAATGACAGCGGAGTGTGCAGCATGGGTAATGCCGAGCGCCAGCATTTGCAGTACACGCATTAAATTATTCACATCAAAAACTCATTGTTTGTTACCTGACAGAGCCGTGGAGAGAGGTGGAAGGATGATGGAAAAGCATGATGAATTAAACATCAGGAAGATGGAGTGCCTCAGAGAGGGAGAAAGAGAGGAGTGAAAAGGAGGGAGTAAAGACAAGAAGAGAGGAAGGTGTTTAGAATCTAAAGATGCACTCTTGTCTTTAGAGAGAAGGGAGGTGGGGTTGAAAGAATGTGTAGGCTTATGTATTTACATCTGCGATTTTATGATAATGTTGAAGACTGTTTATAGTACCCGCCTATTATCTCTGCCACCAATGACAGGCAGTCGGGATGTAAATCAGGAAGTCAAAATAGGAAGTGAGAAATGTAGAGCTACACTGAAGCTGCTCAGACATTCAAAAATGAGTTCTGTTTTACAATTTTTCTACTGTGTGACAGGAACGTCAAGATCCCGCTGATCCCTGGTGAACTATTAAAGGAAATATTGCTACCCTCAAGCGCCGGCTAACAACTATACATTCCCAAAATTTAACAGGTGATTGATTTATCCATTTTGGGGTTTGCTAGAGCCAAATTATAGAAAAGTAATAATAAAATGTGGTTTAGGAAGTCTTTCACCGTATGGAAGACAAATAGTGCAAACATAAAGAACAGTGTAGAAGATGACGAATCAACAAAGCATGTGCAGAATGGCTCTCCACAGAGAATGGAAGGTAAAATAGTAAAATAGACACAAAACTGCCAACTCACAATACTTCAAAGGGACTTGATACTGATTTTGGTGTCCCAAAGTACGGTTGCAAGTAACAACTAATTTCATTATCCATTAATCCGACAGTCATTTTCTAGATTAATCAAGCAACTGTTTGGTATGTACAAATTCTGAGATCAGTATCAAATGCTCAAAATTCACCCCAGTTATGACCTCCTTAAACTATTTTTTGACCCACAGTCCAAAAGCACAAGGACTTCGGTTCACATGAAACCAACGAAAGCAGCAAATTCTTGCAGTTTATAAGTGGAAATTACAATTGGCCTTATACTGTAAAAATAACTTGAACAATCAAAATGATTGCTGTTTTTTGTCTGTTAATCAACTAATCGCTTCAGCTCTAGCCAAATGTGATGTCTTTGTCAGATTAAGAGCAGTGTTACAGAGTCAGTACAATGTCAGATGGCTAAAAATTGATGATCTTAGTTTAAATGTGAAATAGTTCATATCAGAGGATTGACCTGCTATAGTTCTGGTAAGGACACATGCCCCATTTCACTGCTTATTCTTTTCATACAAATACTATTTAACCAGTGACATATGCTGCAGTTTCCTAAATGACAACAAAATGTAACCAGGAAGTTTTTGCACCATCACATTTTTGACACCGATGTTACACAAAATATTTACTGGCATATAAAGATTCTCTCAGGCAAAACACAAATCTTTTAAAAGGATGCAGTGCAAACTCTGGAGAGTTGGTGCTAGTTAACAGTTGTGGGAAAATTGAGTTTGATGAGGAAAGACATTAGCAGCAAGTCTAGCAAATTAATGTTTAAGCATTCTTTAAATATGGATTAGATTTAATACTTCATGAAGTACAATGATAATAGCTTGTTTCACAGAAACATAATGTAGCACTTAACAATGTACTGTAATTAATACATTATGCTAAGTTGTATTATGTTAATTTCTGATGGGCAAATTAAAAATAGATTATACAACTAGTTCGAGTGTGTATCCTCTTGATTGGGGAGCGGAAAGCAAGAGGGGCAGAGCGAGGGGGAAAAACACATGCATTTATCAGAGGGTGATTAAGTTTAAGGCAATGATTCACTAAATATTTAACAGCTTTGCTTGGTGCAAAGTATATCATGAATTATAGATCGCAAGGATGAGCATGTCTTGATGTAAGACAGTGTTTAAAGACTTAACCTACAATGAGGGAAGAGCAATTACCATTGTAATAAATGAGAGTGGAGTGAAAAAAGACTGTCTATTCGTTATTTCTAATTAATTTCTGAGGATGATCACAACGGGGGAGAGTGAGGATGGGGCCACGTCCATTAGTCTCTGACACTTTGGGGCCCTTTTGTCCTTGATAAATGGACTCCATGCTTCAAATGACACACAAGATCACATGCTTTTCGGACACACACACACATACACGGTCACGAGCAAATGCTTTAGCATTTATGTGCACACGCTTGAGACATTTTCACGAATGCAAGCCATATGTATTTTTTCTGCCATGAATTTAAATTCTCATATAAACGGTGACAGTGACAGAGAGTTTTAAGTGCAGCAGTTCTTCCCACTTTGAAGATGGTGTTTTTATTAAAAAACTGCATCTGTGGGAGCAATCTCCAAGATGGATACTCTGGACAGTCTAAATCAGGTTGATTTCACTATCAATATGCACGGGTAACTCTCCCCATCTCTGCATTTATAAATACCTCTGTGTCTCCGTGTGTATGGAGTGCATACAGACAATACAGATCCTCCATGACAAATGCTTAGCCTTTAGCCTTTCAAGAACTACTACCTTCCATACCAATTCTCATCACATATCCTATATTTCCTCTGTGTTTGCTTGCGCTTGATTTTATAAAGGCTCCAACGTCTTCCAGCAATTCTCTCACAGATTTCATTAGGTAAGGGAGAGGGATGTGCGGGGGGACCTTGATGCACTGGTTTTTCAACTTTCACTGCGCATTACTTGATGTCATATCACTAAGGAAGAGAGAAGAGGTGTACGCACGGGCCCTATATTCAAAGTCACTGGAGCATTCCATGTGTAGTGCTCTGAAATATTGATGAGTAAGCAAAAACACACTGCGTCCTGTCACTTTCAGGAGCGCAGAGGCGAATGGAAGTCACAAGGAAGAAGGATGATGCCTCCTCCCTTTTTTTTTTTTTTTTCTTTTTCAGGCCATAGCCATTTTAACTGTCAGTGGAGGTAATTCACTTTTGTGGAGCCCGGAGACAAGCACAGTGAAAGTCAACTGATTAGCCATTAAGTGCATGAGAAAAAGTGTCAATAAAGGTTTGATCAATTACTCATCTAGATGTCTGTCTATCTTTCTGTCTCTCCATCTGTCGTCTACTTCAAGCTCAAAATTGATGCATATTAATCCGATGCAATGATCTCTCAACACCTCTGATCTACATTATTCATCGCATTATTCCATCTGATGCTCTGAATACATTCGGCGTGCATGCTGGAAAATCACCATCAAATTTTCAAAATTGTGAAGTTACACTTTTCCCCACACTCGTTTGCATCCAAAGAAACCTTTCTTTTATTCATCCCTCTGCTCTTGTTTAATTGATTATTTGTCTTTTTTCATTTCATTTCACATCCTTTTCTTCTGGAGTTGAGTGAGAGTGAGTGAGAGTGAGTGCTTGGTTTCAGTGGCTTGTGGGGCTACACTGATGTTAAGCCTATCTGGTTTGTCTGTGTGTAGCCGTATTGATCTTTGGCTAAGACATTAGATCTGTACGTCATGTCAAGGGTTTGGTGACCTCTAGCAGTCTCTCTCCAAGTGATAGCTTTGATAAGCCCCATCCTTCCCTCTGTTCTATATAGAGCCGTGCCCTAACCTTTAGCCTGACTCTGTGTTTGAGCCTGACCTTTCTTTGATGTGTAATACATACCACGTGCCGCCCCACCACTGAACACACTCATTCAGACACGAGATGTACACACATGTACCGGCAAACGCACGCACGCATGAACGGTATGCACACTGACACACACACCGTTAGTCAACACCCTGAAGCACCAACTCCCTTGGAACCTTATTAAAACCACCTTCAGTGGAAACGGGGGAAGTTCTCAAAGTTTCCATAACTTGTATAATGTGTTGTATGAATAATGTTTTCCTCTCCTCATTTCCCCCTCTTCAATCGTTAATGCAGAAAAGCAGAGGCTTCACTCGCGCAGGAAGACAAACGCCAAAGTCCGCTCCCCACTGATGGGCATATTTACTAAAGGCAACCAGCCGGCCTAGCGGGACAGCAGAAGCACAGACGTGCGCGCACATTTGTGCCGAACACAATCGTATTCACACAATCACACCATGCATACATGTGTACACGCAGGCTTAGATACTCACATTCACACACTCACTCACTCACTCACTCACACACACACACACACACACACACACACACACACACACACACACACACACACACACACACACACACACACACACACACAGTATTTCTGTTTGATGTTTGCCAATCATCCAAGATCCCTTACAGCTTGCCCTGCCTCCTACCAAATAACAGTCTTCATTAATTAAAAAAGAAAAGGCAGTGTTATTATAATTCTCTTTGCTTTTGCCTTGATGTAATGGAGGGGGTGTGTGGTGTTTTGTGGCTCTTCGAGAGTTTGCTTTCATCATCGTCTGAGATTCCCCATGGCTTTGCCTTACTGCCATCAAACTCTCTTTCCTTCTTTTTGTCTTTTCATCCAATGAGATGAAGTTTGGGAAAGTTGCTCTCGCCCAACAGGATCCTTTTTAGCAGTTAATGCCCTTCCCAGCTGGCAGGCAACTAACAACCCACCAGCAGGCCACTGGTGGCAAAGTCGGACAATGTTATTAGCTTGCCAGCTTTTTTGCAAGCTTATAGCTGATGGCTTGGAAGCAGCGTTGGCTTAAAGCTGCCAAACGCTTGCCTGCCGGGGTTAGCAGTGTTGACTTGTTTTGTTTGCACGTACAAGGTTTTTGAGAGGTTATAGATAATAGATACAAATAGCTTAACTTTAAAAACATTTTTTTTTTTCGCACAGCTCTGAAGGTCAGGGCACGGGGAATAAGTTGTAAAACAGTTTTACAGTTTCACAGTGCCATCTCTGAAGTAAAATCAGTTACAGGCAAACGCTTGAAGGCCAGTGTCCAAAAATGGGCTCGCTTCATATCTGAGTTTGTTATGTGACAACTGTTTGGGCCTTGAGAGGCAGGAGACTAGTTAAAGACAAATGGAAGTACAATCAGAAGGACAGACGGCCTGGAAAGCAGAACACTGATACAGGCACATGACGAGCAGACAGGTCCAAAAGCCTGACGAGAAGAGGAAGGAGTGAGAAAATGGAGCGCGCAGCTGCACTCTGTTTGCACGGCCTAAACTTATTAGTCTGTTCTTAATGCCTCTGAGTGCAGATAGCATTAAGAAATACACGGTAATGATGATTTGTGTTCTCCTCCGCCAACAGAGGGAGAGGATTCCACTTATTCCACATGAGTGTTATAATTGGCACCTTATTGCATTAGGGCAGAATGCACTGTGTGATTTCCTGGGTGTCATTTTTGACTAATGGATCCTTAAGAATAGTAATCTAATCGCCATCATTATTTCATCTCTGCTGCTTTCAGGAAAAAAAAAAATGCCTTGATTTAAGGGGTGGGGGGGGGATGAAGGAGTTTTAGCCGTGGATGTGTCGGGGCATGTTGCAAATTAATCTGCACACCTTGTAAACAGAAAGACAGCAAACAGAAATCAATTTGGCTGAGTGAGGAACTCCACTCTCAGGGCTTTTAGTATCTGCATTAAGCCTGAGTTGTTTGGGCTTTTGTCATTTTTTTTTTTTTTTTTTCCAGAAGGCGTAGACAACTTTGTCAAATCAGCCCATTTGTGTTACTCATCAACACGGTATGTTATTTCCTGTTCCAAATCAAATCTTATATCTAATTGTAAAGCCAAATCATCAATACAAATATGTTCTCAGTCATTATTACTAGCAGCTGCAGCATGGCACGCTTGTTATTTGCTGCTATGTTTTTGCAGCAATTCCCCGCTCCCTATTACTTTGTGTTCAGTAATCACACAGCTTCAGCACACACCCTAACATCTAATTCTGCCTAAAAAAATCTGAAACCTCCGTGGCACTACCAGCCCCTCTGCTTCCATTTCCACATACCTTGATCCTGGTGTTGTGTCACTAATAGAGGTGATGTACTGTTTATTTTATTGATCATGTGTTTTATCCAAGCATCAATGCAGGGTTCACTCACTGGCATGCACATTCCCTTTATCAAAACAGACACTGGACCTCTGCTTTGAGGCTTTCATCAAGCAAAAACACCCATTATGGTTTCTGACTGGCTTGCTCGCTCAGAAAAAAAAAAAAAAAATACTGCTGGTGTTCCCCTGACACGCAACATCCCAATTATGCCCACACAGACGAGAATATACACTAACACAGGTCACACACACACAAGCGCAGACACACACAGGCGTCTACATAAGCACTTAGAATTTTGTTCCAAGCTCTCACACACAGACGTATAGTAACTGTTTCATGCGCACACATGTGGCGGCTGTATTTTGCTGTATCAAACACACGCACACGAGCACAGACACATACATTCATTGAGCCCAGTGTTGTGTTTTGAGGCTGAGGAAGTGCAGGAATGTCAGAATGGAGGCTGATCTGATGGTCAGGAGAGTGTCCTCCTGAATAACCCTCGACACATACACACAGAAACGCACACACTATTTACAGCTAAACGCACGGTAGAAAGAGAGAGAATGAGACGGTCCACCACACCACACGTCTTATCACCCCCCTTTCCGTCCCTGCAGCCCTTTTCCACCATCCCTCCTGTCTGCCCCCCTGCCCCACATCTCCCCTCGACGCCCACCCACCCCCACCTCTCCACCCCTCCACCCCTCCAGGGAGAAAAGGCTGACTTGCATTCAGCAGCATCTCTCAGGAAAGAAGAAATGAATAAAAGAAAGGAGACGTCCCGTTGACAGTCAATGTCTGCGCTGCCAGGAGCCAAAATAACTGTCAGCAAATGCTCGGGACTGTCCAAAATGCCACAGAGACAAAAAAAATAAAAGATTGATAAATAAATAAATAAATAAATAAATAAATAAATAAATAAATAAATAAATGAATACATGAAATCTGGCAAAGGGGGAAAAAAAAGGAAAAGAAAATCTTACTGTCGCCTTCACAAATAAAGCAGAATTAGGAGTGAGGCGCAACTGAAAGGCAAAGAAATTGCCGCGGACTGCATTGTTCATTCAGTCGGGTACAGCTTCTATAGAAAAACCCTGAAAGACTAGTTGTTGCTATGGTGTAAAGGTAAATGGGGTCCACAATAATAAACCATAAATACAACACAGTCATTTTGCCTAAGTAAGTGCAGTTACAGCCATTTAAACATGTTATATATGTACCATGTGCATTAAGGAACACAGCAGAGGTCTCTCCAGTTCAGCACCATGCTGGTCACAGCCCCAATGTACCCTCTCTGTGGAGAACATTTGATTTGGCTGCACGCTGAACTCACTGGCCACACTTGTGCCTTGCGTAGGTACCGTCATCACCACCGCTGTGTTCTCATGCAGACTAGTGTGGTATTTAAAGCACAAGTAAAGTCCCTTTGATTGCAATGACAGCTTGCGTGTCAGATATTACATAAAGAGACCTTTATTATTATTTCTAAACGTTATAATTCTTAACGGTAATTGGACTACCTGTTTTTCATGCCACAGTAGCACTGATTGTTCAAGTGTCCGCCTGTGATTGAACGCATGGAGTGCACTTTAGCCAATTGCAATCTGTTTAAATATTATGAAATAAAGTTTCTTCTCAAGCACAGCGTGATTAGTTTGTTTCTGTATCTGCGTTAATGACAAAAGCCTGTAAGGCGCTGACAGACTCCAGCTCTATCCAGCCAAGCTTTTCTCTGATGATCATTAATTGCAGTAGATCTGAGAAAGCCTGAACGACCTTACATGTCAGTATCATACCTGGGACTTCTTCTTAGGCCAGACATCCTAATCGAGTGCATGTCTAATTTATGGGGCTGGAGTTTGCCATTAAGGGCCTGATCCATGGAATTAAATAACTAGCAGACCTTCGCTGGTCCCGGACGGTGGGCGGAGGAGGAAGGGAGATAGCGTGATGAATTGCCCACCCCTCCTCTACCTCATCCTTGACTTTGAAAAATACTGTCTCTGCGTTTTAGGTCAGCTTCTGACAACAATTAGGCACAGCGAAACAGATAGACTGTGACCTTCTTTTCTCTCTGCTTCCTTAAGGTTTTTTTTTTTCCCTCCTTTCTCCTGCCTCATCCTGGGTGTGGAATAGAAAATAAATAAATAAACCATCTGAGGTTATAGGAGTAAAGATGCAGAGATATTTACTGGAACATGACAGATTATTGATATGACTACAGTTGAAAGATTCCTTGATTAAAGGAAACATACCTAATTTTAACTATATATTACATATTTTGAGCTCAGGCACAGCAGCAAGCTTTGGTCACATCTTAAATAAAGGGGAAAAGTGAAAATGTTAGCATAAATAAACACATCTTTATTAACAGATGTGTCATTTTGCATCCTTTCATTTTATTTCCCAGCGAATATTTTCACGGATGCCGCTATTGATCTTGCAATGTGACGGAGGTCAAGCCAGCTAATTCCCTTTTTCATTAGAGCAAAGCCCCCCAAATTCTCTTAGTAGATCTGCCTCTTAGGGGCATCCAATCTCCTGCCTCTCCCAATGACATGAATATAAGCCTGTGCTGATGGGGCCTGGTGTAAATGTATTAGCCCTGCGCCTGTGCCCCTAGCACAGCCAGCCATAATTATGTTAGGAACCAACGAGACAGCTGGGAAATCAATATGCTAAGACAGATTGAGTGGAGATGTGTGGCCAGTGGAGTGGGAATAGAGAGGCCTGGCAGCTCCCTGCGGTGCGAAGGGGCTAGAGTCGACGATTAAGCCATAGACTTAGCATTTACTGCTAGGATTCACTGCCTGAATCTAGTTAGCATTTAGGGAAAGATCCCTGTGAGCAGACAGTGTTACTATTAGATACAGGCTTCACTCGTTAGCTGAGTGGCCTATCATCGTCTGGGGTCGGGTAGGGGCAGACGTGTTTCAGCATGCTCACCATTTACTGTGTGAATCAGTGGATCCTGTGTCCTGTGATCACTTAGTAGGCTTTTCACCAGCATTTACTGCAGATTTTAGCTTGAAGGTCTGGATTCAGGTGACATTTCGCTACAGGATTGGTTTGCCAAATCTAACAATGGCTTAATGAATGGCTTTCAGAAAAAGGTCACATCATCTCAGCTTGCTGATATTCTGAACTGATTTACGAATTCATCATCATTAACTGAACCATGAAAATGTCTGCCATTTCCTTAACATCAGCTTCTTGATCTTAATTTAAATTAGAAATGTCTTCACTCCCTAAAATATGTCATTTCAGTACTGAAGGGGGTCCTCATTGTAAGAAAGAAACTGTGACCATTGTACCTTACTCATCTACTTTGAGGCAAATCAGTTGTGTTTTCAAAACTAAAATCATCACTATCCCAAACTGCTGAGGATGGTGAGGGGCTGAGCAGGGAGTGGATGATGAGGAGGAGCGGGGTGAGGCAGGACAAGTGGAGTTGGGTCAAATGAATTATCTCTCAAAGGAGACTTAACTTTGATGATAGCCTGCGTAAACCAAAGCACTGCTGCAATTTATATTCAATTTGGAGGCTGCAGAATCAAGACAAAAGCTCGGTGGGGGTGGGGGATGGACATTTTTTTTTTTTTTTTTTTTTGGGGTGGGGGTATGTTAAGGTGGAGCGGGAGGGAGACTATGGAGGGGTGAGAGGGGTGCAGAGGGTGTGGTGGGGTTGCATCTGCTCTCAGTCCCAATCAGCGGCCTCGAAGGCACCGTTCCCTAACAATGGGCCCCATCAGTGTGCAGGGAGCGGAGTCACAGGCGTAAGTGCACCCAATAAGTGTGCAATTTCTGCCCATATGACCATCCTGACACAATTGCTCTAATTTTCCTCCTTTGAAATGACTGATAAAAGACTTGGGTAATTGCTACGCCACAGAATTTCTTCCATGATCAGGAGGAAGGAGGAGGGGAGGGATGGAGTGATGGGGAGCGACAGAGAGAGAGAGAGACACTGAGAGGGGTGTGTGTGTGTGTGTGTTTGTGTGAGACCGGGTGAGAAGTGACACAGCCCCAGGGCCTGAGGATAGAGACTAGAGTGTCAGTTTGTGAAAAATCCCAAATTAATACTTGTCGTTTCCTCTACCCTTCTCCGAGTGGCCGTCCTCTACTTCCACCAAGGATCTTATTAAGTGGAGGTAATTTGTCCTGACAATGTATTGGAAGTCACTCAATCAGACTACTTTCTCAGAAAAGATATTCAAAACATGTGGTGGTGCTGTGTTTAGGCGGCAGCTAATTCAAATGCTTGTCCTCTCCACCATTCTGTTTCTCTGCTTCGCTTCTGAAGTGGAGTGTTGCACAGTCAAGTGATCACTCGGTCGCACAATAAATGTCTGCCTCGCGCCTCATGGACACACACTTATTAGCATTGTGACTGGATCCCAAGTATCGTTTCTCCATTCGAAAACACCCCAAACACCTCTCTTTTTACCCCTTGTTTCTAACTGTGAATCGGTGTGAGCTTGTGTGCTCGTGAGCGTGTGTAGGTGCTTGTAGGTGTTTGCGTGATGCTTGACTCTGATAGCTTGGCTCCAACCTTTGTCACTCCTCACTATGACCTTGTCCTTTGTAATCAAGCCTCTTTTATCTGATTCCTCTCGCTTGTGTGCGTGTGTGTGTTGTACTTGCACCCAGCTCATTGGAACACCATGTATTCTGGACTGTGTCCTCACTTGATTGGAGTTCAGTTACAGGGTGAAATAGAGAGGTAAAAGATTGGCAATGGGAGACGGAGGGAAATGGATAAGAGAATAGTAGTTTAGTCGCCTCACTAACTAACTAACTCCCAATCAGCTTCTTTAAACTGTGTGTGTCTGTGTGTGTGTGTGTGTGTGTGTGTGTGTGTGTGTGTGTGTGTGTGACACGGTGTGACAGACTCCTGAGGTGCTGATTCTAAACACAGTCGCTGCCAGTGCCTGGGTAATGTTGGCTAATAGCTTAATCAATACTTATTATGGCCCTATTGGTTCACTAAAGTGAGAACAGAACCTCGCCACGCACAGTGCCTCAGTGGAGAGGCAAGAAAGATGGAAGAGGAGAGGAGAGGAAGAGTAGAAGAAGTATCTTCTGCTGATCCAGATGGACAGCCTAACCTCCCTCATGGGATTTCCTTATTCAGGAATCCAATTTTCCCAATGTGATTGACGTGGATTGGATCCAGTGGAATAACGCTAACTCTTTTAGCCCCTCCAATAAAGCACTAATGGCTTTGTCCCTGATTCTTTTCCCCCAACTTTTCCCCTTCTTGACTGGACTGGTCGTCTGCAATTAGCGCCGGCAAGGCAGCGGGCGGTCGAGAAGATTAAGTGATGGGGAGAACAAGCGAAAGTGGAGGAGTAAATGGGGGAGCATGAGAAACAGTGAGAAGATGTGATTAGTTGGAGATGGTAGCGATAGAAGCGATCACGGAACAGCGTGTTCTTAAAGCACCCTAAGAAACACAGTCAAATGGAATAGAATGGATTACACTACGACTGCACCTGAAACTTTAGATTAAATTGGTGCGATTGCTATCAGAAAATTCACTCTTCATGTTATTAGTGGTGCTATTGTAGCAGCAGTAGAAGTAGTAGTAATAGTCATGGTAAAGGAGTAGCTGAGGGAACAGCTGTAAGTTGAAACTCTGAATTAATGTGCTGAAACATTAAAACAAATACAACTAATAAAATAAACAACTGAAAGAGGGAGTTCAACACAGTGAAATGACTGTTACTATATCAGATGCAGTGTGTGTTAATAAGTCAAAATATCCATTTGCGAGAACCAATTAATGTAATTGAAAAGTACAATCTAAAAGCACAAGTTAATTAAACCTATATGCTTGTGCAACCTTCATTAAATCGGAATGCTACAAGTATAATGATTTTGACTTAGCATATTATTATGCTCAGTTAACGGCAGAATATAGATTGGAAAAAATGTGAACCGTGATAGTTAATTATCAAACTAAGCATATACGAACAAGAGAAAATAAACATTTAGATTTTATGTAAATCAATAATTTGATATTTTTCATACAGTAAACGGGATGCTGAAATGAATTTTCATCTCATTAGCCAAACTGTATTAGTAAAATCAAATATGTATGGGATTGAGATAGAGTGTTATGAGGGTGAACTATTTCCATCAACAACATTGTTGACTTTTAGTTTTATATAAATATATATGATGTCCAAGTCCAAACGTATTAATTTAATTTTTTGTCTTGTTTAACCACATTTTAAGTAAGCTACTGTATATTCTTTTTAAATAATATGGATAAAAAAACAAACCCATTTTATGTTTTGTCTGTCTGTTAATGAATATGCCTGTTTTCATACTTTTAATTGCATGAAATTAGTCATAGCTGTGGTTACATACAAATGTAGTGCACACACCTAACATCGCTGCCATGTGAGTTTTGACAAACCATCTAAACACAGCACGAGCGCCAGTCTAGCCACTGGGGCAGTATGCGTAAGTCTGCCACAATATCCCCTACCGTGTTTTGTGCATCTTTTGTGACTCCATTTATACCTAATGGCTTCACCAGTCAGGGCCCCTTTCAGCAACCAGCTCGCCCCCAGCTGCCACCATCGGACCAGCATGAAGTGAAATGGACATGCCATGAAAACTCACTGCGGCGCATAGCAGAGATGTAGAATAAGGAGATTGGATGCCGAGATCTAATGTTCTGCATTACAGCTGTGCCACAGTGGTATGGTGTGCAAAATGTTTTGAATAGGCTCTGATTGCACAAATCAAACACACACGATGAAAAAGTGACACGAACACACACGCGCACATACACACCAATCTTGCAAGCTCTCGTTTCTGATCGTAGGAACCTTGCAGGGAGAAGAGGAGGGCTCACCGCAGGAATTGGGAGCGTTGATTGACAGATTAATCATTCGGCTACTGTGCGCGTATGCATTTGTGCGCATGTGTGTTTTGTGGATATCTGGGAAGGTGTGTGTGTGTGTGTGCGCGCGTGTGTGTATGTGTGTGTGTGTGTGTGTGTGTGTCCGCTGACCTTGACAGCTCCATACAAGAGCAATGGCAACTTCCAAGAGTCAGTCATTCAGACACAGCTGGTGGCTCATGACTGCCCGACCCTCCAACTAACAGTTAACACTTGTCTGCTCTACAATTATCCACAGAGAGAACACTTCTGCTTATAATTACTCTGCATTACAAGAGACTATTTTACCTTACCTATTAAAACATCTTGAGGTATAATTACCTGCTTAAGATAATGTGTTTTTAGTAAATATCTAATTACTTAATACCTTAGGTAACTTGTGTGGTATCTATTGTGTCCTTTTTTTCTGTGGGTAAGCCAAAAGCATTAAATAGGTGATTTGTTTTAAATATACGGGGCTTATATACAGAGCTCTGCCTATCACTTTATCTCAGGCTCTGCTCCGTGGTAGCCTGGGTCGACCCTGCTCCCACCTCATGGCTCCCGAGGGCCTGACCCTGAACTCAGTCACCTCTGACAGCTTCTTAATATCATCTCCAGCCCCCTAGCTACTGATCCTAGAACAGATATTTTCTTATCCTTCTAATAGTTAAGGTTAGGGAGCTGGTCCAGGGTAATCTGACCCTGAATCTGTGGTGGGAGACAAGTTATTCCTCGGGCGTCTGTGCTGCTCGACAAACAGAGTGAAGCAAGGCGAGCCAGGGGGCAGTATGGGTCTAGCATCCCACCCTATAGCAAGGTTGTGCCTTGTGTGTGTGTGTGTGTGTGTGTGTGTGTGTGTGTGTGTGTGTGTGTGTGTGTGTGTTGTATATGTGTGTGGTGTTTGTTTGCATGTGTTCACATGATGGCTCATGTATTTGTATGATTTGAGTTTTTGAGCCCTAACTATGATGCTTTAAAGTCTTGGTTATGCATGAAAGACTGGGTTTGCTTTTCACTTAGTATACATGCTTGACCAGCGACCTGCAGGTGTGTGAATGTGCTTGCACGCGACTCTGTGCGTGTGTGTGTGTGTGTCAGACTTGCAGAGGCGAGGGAGATGTCATGTTCAGTTTGTGTTCGGCTAACCCTGTGGTCTCCACCCCTAATAGCAGGGTCTGTGGGGTGTAGACACATGCCAATATTCATTGGCAGTTGAATCAAGCCACTTAGATACCATCTGTAAACAGGACTCAGAGGGCCTTGAATTAAACCGAGGGCTGGAAACAGTGGAGCTCACTGCAGAGATTACCGAAGGTTCAACACAGGTTAATGGGCTTTGTTGCCATAGATCAGTTATATAGATATTGGCTGAGATCTGCTGAAAAGCTTGCATTGCCGAATTTTCTGTGTTATTACAAATCATTGTTGCTATTGTTAATTTTTAGAGCACGCTACATGGTCAGTATGTAAATGTTATGAAGTTGCAGGTATCAGTGCCTAAATCATTTAGTTTAATTTGATTGACCATGATCAAAATCCAATTCCTGATTTGTCTTTTGTATACTCCAATTTTCTGTACATGTGATTGTAATGTGTTATTTCCTATCCTACAGAAACAGACAGTGACAGATCAATACACAGTGTTTGACTTCATTGGAAAAAACGTTTTTAAGTAACCATTTTTAAACTAAAGGATTTTTGATTTTTAATGTTTAACTGTCAGTCAAAACCAGTATTTTTAACATAAAAATGACAACTCTGTGGGTCATTATATTGCAACCAATCCGTGTTTTTCACTCTGCCTCTCTGTCTCTCTCTTCTCCCTCTGTCTCCTTACTCCCTTTCGCCACCATGGCGCTCTGCTCACCAACACTGATTCATAATCTATAGCTGTGCCTGGGAGACCTGCAGCTATTGATTTAACGCCTACAGTAATCCAGCGCTGTATCCGCTGCTTGTTAGAGATGTTGGGGCCTAGGAACTGGGGCTTGCAGAGGTAGCCGGAGAGGGACTAGGACTGATGGAGGAGACATTTTTGGAGCAATTCCTTACTGGGAAAGCAGAGAATTTTGTAACTGACCCTCTAAATTAGAAATTGTATGGCTTTGTTCTCGCAGCAAAACCACTCTTAAAAAATATAATAATATTTAAAAGAGCTCAGGTGACATGATATGCAAAGTTATACAAGGTATGTGCATGTTCATCTAAGGCTGGAAGTAATCTAATTAATCTGCTGATGATTTTCCCTATTAATCAGTTATTTTTTTAGTTCGAAAAATGTCAGAAAAAATGTGAAAGATGTTCGTCACAGTTACCCAATTGATTGCTTCAGTCCAAAACCCAAAGACTCTTCATTTACCTAAATGAACCATAAATGAAAAGAAAAGCAGCAAACTCTTCCATTTTAAGAAATGTGGACCAGCAAATGTCTGACAGGTTTGCTTGGATCGGTCAATTAATGGACATTACACGATCACTCTATAAGAAACAGGTTGTCCTTTTTCATCTTCATGATGGACACTGTCTGTCTTGGAATCAAACTTTTCAGCTGTAATTGTCCTTTTCTAAATGGCTGGCACTGACAAAAGTCAAGATCCCCTCTGTTTCTGTTACAATAAGCCAGCACTCACACACACAATAGGAGGGTCCTGCGTTTGATTTGGAGTGAGCGACAGCTAAGGCGGCCTCGACGTATTCACACAGAGTGCTAATCATGCATGATCCAAGAATAATAGACAATGTCGCTTTCAGTTCATTAAGCATCCAGGTAAGTGGATATGTAATTTAACTGTTATTATCAAATCTGCCTAATTTGGTTTGGCCCATCCATCATGATAATGACACCATTCTCTGCACACATTTCCAATTGTGACAAGGCTGGATATATATGAACAACACTTCTGGCGTCAGAGTTCTTTTTCATTATAGATAATTACAGATCGTGCGTTTGAAATCTCCCCATTGAATGTAGATGACAATGTACTTCATTTCATGATTGACAAGACAGTGACAACATCGAACTGTGAATCCCACCCGGTGTCTGCATGAAAGGAGAATATTTACAGCATTTCGAGTCTAATGTGAATTATATATGAATATCAACGTGGTGCATGTACAGGTATAGGCTGTTAACTGTATGACATTGTGCGCTTTTATCTGTTTATACCGGGCAGAGTTTGTGGTATTGAATGCTAAAGAAAACACAGTAATAGTGAATATATGTGGTTAGGTATGGGACAAGTGAAAGAAAGGTGTGCAGTTAATTCTATACTGTCCCTTAATCAAGATGACAGATGACAGCAAGGTTGAAGAGGAGTACTTATCTCAATCAGGTACAGGCCGTCAGCATGGAGACAGACAAGCACACTGACCTTCATTAGCCTGGCCAAATAATTAGCTGACCTCGGCTAATAAGCACTCACACTGCACATACACACACACAGACACACACACACACACACACACACACACACACACACACACACACACACACACAGCATGCACTATGACTTGTATGTGCCTCTAATGAAAAGGGGAGGCTGAGAGACTGACGGACGAGGCTGATTGCTTTGTTCTGATGAGTTTGTGGCTTAAGTAGCCCACTTGATTGATGGACGGATGAATGAAAGGATGGATGGATGGAAGAATGGTTGAAGACAGACAAAGGAAACAGACGAGCACTGCTGTTGGGCAGTATGCCAACAGGCTGAAAGAAAGCAGAAGTTATCAATTTCCTTTATTAGACAAAGGGTATGTAGTGAAGTACAGACCTGCAAAACTACAAGGTTTAAACAATAAACAGCATATAATACATACACTTTTTTACAATCCACTAAGACAAATAAAGAGCGAGACTTGAGTCCAATTGCAACAGCTTTGTAAGGAATAGCTGTATTTGTCCGTGCAGTCGGGCCTTGTCGTGCACTTTATGCACAGTCACATCACCATGACCAATACACTAATCTCTGCCATTCTCCTCTGGCTACAATGAGCTGAAGAAGGTTAACTTCACCTTCCAGGGTAAATAGAAAAATGAACCTGAATGGCTGTCTGGGCTGTTATGAACAGGGGTTATTAACTCGGCTCTGCAACTTCCTTGCACACAGGGAGATTTGTGAAATCGCCACTTTGAAGTCAGTTTTGCTTAGATAAGGAACAACAAGGATCAATCAATAATTTGCTTTATCAAGAATACATTTCAATACAGATGAGAACTGCTCTGTTTGTCTGTGATTTAGGCTCTGGGTGTTTTTTTTTTTCAGTTTTACTCCTTCCAGATGTAAACTGATCCAATGCTAATCTGACATCTGAACTTGTATTGACATTTCGTCTGCGGAGTCCGCTACAGCTCAGGACCGACATAGTCTTTGTGAGTGTCAAGGATGTAATTTGCATCGGAGTAACTGATACTTTGAGCTGAAGTAAGAGAGCTCTTCTCAAAAGGATAAATGCAACCGCATCACAGTGGAGGACTGTCAGCAGAGAGTAAAACATGTCAAAGTCTAGGGGAATAAGTGCCTTCGCTTACTCCAGTCCATTTCTAGCTCTTTCGCTTGACAGTTTTTTGAACAATGGTAATATATTCTGGCACCAAGTCTGAAGACAATTATGTGAAATTGTTGCTTTCGCATCTAGATTTGCTTGTCTCCACCATTTTCATCTCAATCCAATCCAATCTGAAACCATTTGAGCAAATAAAATGATATTTACCTCATCTTCTGTTACAAGCTTTCAAAATCACAGGCTTCGGGAAAAATCAATAGAAAATGCCAGCTTAGCAGCAGATGTATGCTCTGTGAGAATGCTAACTTTTCCTCTTCGTGCGTCTCCCCATTCCCCCACAAGAGGGTAGAGACTGGGAGCAGGAAAAGAAGCTCCCCACCAACAGCTAGGGGGTGGATATTGTGTTGGATGTTTATAAACTACTTGTGCTTGCAGGCCGAATGCACGATTGTCTTGTCCGAGACGCTAACCTTTAGCATCTCGCTGCGCTTCGGCGCATCTTACAAAGTTCACTGCGAGAAGGGAGTCTTGACCCTGCGGATGATTTGGAGGACTGAAATACCACTTTCATTTATTATTTATCCAGGCTGGCCGAGGGGAAAGCAAGCCGTGGCGCTGTCATACCTGACTGGCTAATGTAAGAAGTGGCCATCTCACTGCAACCCTGGGGAATCAAAGCCCATTACTGGTTTGAGAGATGGCCTAATGTCCACTGTGAACACACACACACCAGATCAAAACATTAGGATGAGAGTGAGATGTACATAGACACAAACACACACTCTGCGCAAACAAGACATTGTGCAGCGCGCCGAGATGAGAGGTGAACATCGTGATGCTTCAGAGTCTTGGAGAGAAGAGAGAAAACATTCATAATTCAACTCTGGCCTTGTACGATTTCTTGTTACTCTGGTAAAACAAATTCATTATGAGATCTGGTTCATTGTTTGTTACATTGACAGTCAGGCTGCAATTGATCTGTTGATTATCTTCACAATTATTTCATTATTCTATACAATGTCAAAAAAATGGGAAGAATGCTCATCACACGTTCCCAGAGCCTGAAGTGACACCTTCAAATTGATTCTTGTGTTTAACTAACAGTCCAAAGCATAAAGATTCGTTAAGTATAATGAATGACAAAGAAAAGTAGCAAGTGATTACATTTAAGAAGCGAGATAATCGATCAATTGGCTACTCTTTGCTGCTAATATCATAATTGTTTCACTGAAACACGCCGTTCATATCAGTAGTCCCTGAAACAATGAAACAGTGAGGCTTCAGGTGTTGTGATGCCAAGACGTTCTTCAGTTACAAATGCAGCATCTCAACAAAACTGAAAAATACACCTTCAGACAGCCTGAGAGCTGTCGTTATGATGATATATATGTTTTCAACATATTTATTTAGCGTTTTTGAAGCAAAATACATATTGCCGGAACTCGGGCATCTAATGTGTGTACGTATTTGAATAAACAAGAAATTTCTTTGCAGTCAGAAAGATTTAAAATGTTACTCAGTGCTAATAACTCGTTGCCCATTAAGCAGAGCATTTCTAATGTCAAATGGCTTCTTTTACACATTTTAGCAGGTTGGAACGTACAGTGGCCACTTTGTCTGCTTTACTGCGTGTGGGTTTATGCGTGTGTGTGTGTGTAATTGTCAAGATGGAGGCTTAATGACCCTTTGGATCTGCAGCCGAGGTGTAGCTAATGAAGCGTATGTGTATGGAGTACTGGCCCCTGCCTTTTAATGGGAGATTCCTATCAATACCGTAGATCGGATTAATATTTCAAAGTTAATGTTTTTGTTGAAGAATTTGCAAAACAAACATGAGACGAGGCTTCACAGTCGCTTGTGCAGGAAAATGCAATTTTCTCAGACTTAGCCGCTCATCTTTTTAATTACAGACTTAATAGCTTTATAGATTTTTGAGAGATGAATTCTTATTGGCATTTTTATAATTACTGGTCTTTATTGCTTTTTATGAAAATAATCGTCAAGGCTCATTTACCCCACAAACCCTGAGGGCCAGGCAGATGTGTTTCAATGATGAGGGCAAATAACCTCCCAAACATTGGTCCTCGTTTTTCAACTGTCTGAATCCCTCCCTTAATCAGCCATGTTCATTTTCTTCATGTAAATAACCATTTCTCCCATAAAACCAATTTTTCTAATCAAGTGACTGCTCTCATATATCCAACCAGTAGTTTTAGGATGAATACGTACAGACAACGGCTGTCACATTAAAACACAATGCAATACCGATTGGACAGCATGTTCAAACACACTGTGAACCCCAGAGGCAACTCAAACCAGAACAATACACATTGGCCCGCGGTGACGCAGGGTTTGGCCAGAATATCACATATGTCAACATACTATCAAATGTGCTGCTAAAATAACTGAACCTCTTCAGCATTAACACATGTACAGAGCCAGAGTGAGCCAAGGCTGCCTCAGAGCTCTGACCGTGGAGAAAATATATCTGGACACTTCAGCGAAAACATATTTAGAAGAGCTGGCCAAGGTTTCCTCATGTAGTCTGCAAAGGCCTTCGAGTGCAGCAGCCTTAGACAAACAGTGGCTCGGAGCCATACCCTGCTAATAAGTTTGACAATGAATTCGGGCAGGCAGAAGAAACTCAACCATATGAATTTTGTGGGAGAGCAAAGTAGGCAAATGATCTTTTGCGAAATTCATACCCACTAATAGAAAAGACTCCTCCAATCACTATTTAATGTAGGCTGAGATCCTGCGTAGAGGCAAGAGTGTGCATTTGGCCAGCGTCATCACCACTAAAAGGGAAATATGCATTGATTTAGCCTTGAACTCCCTGTTTAACTTGGCTGGCCCGCCTCACTGTGGTTTTCCAGTACATTCCCAGTCCCTCCTCTGTCGTCCGGGGCCCAGCCTGAATACAGACAATAACCGGAAAGAGTATTTAGAACATTTTGGAATAAAGTGGATGTAAATTTCACCCTTTACATTTGCCAGAAGCATCTGTTTTATCTATAAATTCTAGGTTCCAAAGAGCCAGCGCTGTGGAATATTTCAACCCGTGCTTTATTTTATTGGTTTGGAAGCACAAAAGGAAAAGAAAAGAAAAAGTCAAAATATGACTTTTTCCCCCTGGACCCCCTGCTAATAGGCAAGCCTGGCCTCACTGTAAGCTATCCCAATCGGCACTTTCTCATAATAGGGCTATGGGTAATGTGCCAGGGCCAGGGCCAATTGAACATGTTCACAGCACTAAATGGTAAGAACAAGTCATTTGCTTGAATATTGTATATAAACCAGTTGGCAGATCATATTTATGGCACCAAGATTAAAGTAAAAATCAATTTAGCCTTTTGGGGGGAAATTGGGTTTCTCATTGTGTGAATAAGTGTTGGCTTAGCCCCTCTGGCCTTGGCTGTGTCTGCTGAAACTCTAAAAACAGTCCCTGTTTTGGTTCCAACATTTTCGGTCTCTATGGTGCTGGATCCCGCGCTGCAGTGTGGAGTCAGTGTGGTCTGAAGAGTCTCACTGTATGTCTGCTACACATGTGAATATGCTCGACAGATGTTCGCTGGCTCCCAGGCAGACAGGCTCTCCTCCCCCTGGCCTTTTTGGCTCGGGTTGTGACATGGTGACACACAGTAGCATCTGGAGTTCAGACTGGGTCACCCAGGGCAAACATGATACAGAGCAGCGCATCACACGCTCTTTTAAGACCTTCTGCAACATTTGAAATGGATGGTCATGAGGTGATTGTGGGAATACGATGGCTTTCTTATCTGCCTTACATACTCAAGGTGACATGTAGGGAATTTTTGACTTATTTAATCACTTAACCCCACTCATATTTTTTCGATCCAATCAAGTTGGCTGTTGTTTGAGATAAGAAGTAGTAGCAAACAGGGCTGTAACTAACAATCATTTTTGTTGTTTAATAATTTGCTGATTATTTTTATGATAATTCGATCAATAGGTTAGTCTATAAGATTAAAAGAAATTCAGCAGAAATGCAGCTGAAAACATGAGTCTTCATTTACTGACAATGACAAAATAAAGTAGCAGCTCCTTACATTTAAGAACCCTGGACTGACATTTTGCTTGAAATGTGTCTGAGACGATGAATCCATTATCAGTGTATTTGGTGATTATTTTCTTTCGATGGACTGATCTAGTCATTGCAGCTCTAGTAGCGACTGGCGATTGTAAGGTGAGGTGTTTTTTTTCCCTTTTTTTTTCACTTGAGGCAACCACCAAAAACATCTGATACTCACTTCATGGAATGGACCGAAAGGAGAAGAAATCAGCTGTGAGGTATTGATTGTGCAAGTACTGAGAACAAACCGTCTAGAGAAACACTAGACTTTCCAGTCTCCATATTGCTACTTAGACTTGATATGATATGTGTGATATGAAAATAACAGTCTACACGAATTCATACGGCACTGAAAAGATCATACAAAAGTGCCCAAAATGTAACAGCTATAGAGCTCACACTCAAAGCTGAATGCAGCAAAGAAGCACAAAGCCAAAACTCATTGAAAGTCAAAAGTAGATTCCCAGCAGGGGTCCTTTAAACCATATGTGAATTCAAATTAAATTAAACCCTATAGCATCTTTAGTACCAAAGGCAGCCGGGCTCAGTTCAATCCCTGTATGCTGCCAAAGGACATATTTAAAAACGAACAATAAAAAAAATGCCTGGTTGCCTTTAAACCACAAGACTGTGGTTTGTTGTTTTATTTCTTACACAAAGTTAAGCAATGAGGAGCTTTTTTGGGTTTTAAATTATGCTCTTTTTTTTTTATACATCTTGCTATTTTATGATGATCTATTTGACAGGATAGTGAACATTGCTGTTTTGATGGCAGCTTTTTGACTGTCAAAGATGCACACTTAGAAGATGTAAACACAAACATATTTAAAAATACCCCCTTTTCTGTTCCTTGCCCTCCTTTGTGTTAGACTTGATACAAAACTATTTGTCTACATTTCCACCGTTAGCTGACAGTCAGCCCTGTTCAGAGACAGTCGAGCGTCAGCTCATGAAACAAACATTTAGCAAGCGCACAACAGCAAAGCTGCCAGCTGACGTGCACCCGCTCAAATCCATCCCGTCATGTAAATAACTTGTTTCAGTGTGCTTTCAATTAAAGCGGAGGACGGAGTGCCATTGCTGCCTTTGATGGATGAGCTTAGATATTGGAGTGTACCGTTGGATGACAAAACGTTCCCCCACTCCACCTCAACTCCTCTTTCCTATTGATTGTCCTGGCGGTTATTCATCAGGGCGGTGGCCACTGTCAGATCAGCTGCTCCTTCTCCTCACAAAACACATTTTCTACAGTTATTGATAAAGCTATTTGACCTTTTATTTAAATGTGTGTGTGTCTGTGTAACGTGCACACATCTGTGTTTTCTTTCTCTCGGCTCTTGCCAGAGGCTTGCAGATCACTGCAGCTACATGAATAAAGTCAGGCTGTTTTGATTAACGCCAAATGAGTAGGTCTATTCTTTGCAGATGTCTGTTTCAGCAGTACTGAGCCTTGCTTTCACATAACAAAAATAAACCTCAAACCTCTTTTACAGTTTGGCAAAGGTAAGCACACCGTGCATACATGCAGAATTTGCACACACACATGCCTGTATTCATATACATCAGCGGTCTCACACACACTGTGACTTGCATACCTACATGCAAACTTTTTCAATGTTGTGAATATTTTCTGTTCTTTTATCAAGGTGAAGACAGGCTGTCTTGGCTGCAAGTCCAACAGTAAATGTGCCCTGAGTAAAAACACAGGAGCTTTGGTTGTTCAGTGGCTGAGGGGGGTGGGTGTACATCTTTTACTCTTTAAACATCAACACATACGAGACTAATTTTTTGACACATTCCAAAGGTATTCTTAATTAATTAAGAATGAACTTTTACAGTTACATAAACCAAGGAAAGCTTATTACTGGCTGGGATGCAAAGTACAAGTCAAGGATGGAAAAGAAACATTTCTTTGATGTTTAAAAGTTTGCATTCATACTCGCATTTGTTTATCATTGCACATATTTAACATATAAAACGTGCCCTTAACAAGCCACTAATATACCTTCAGTCAATACAAAGAACAATTCATCTGGCTACAGAAAAAACTAAACAAAACTTGGTGCTTACTTGGTATGTCTGTAGAACAAGTCTAATGAAAAACATTATGTATATATTACATTATGTGTATACAATGTATACAAGTCTATATTTTCTTACCTTTTTATTTCATTTTTTTATTTTTTAATTGCTATTCTTTGGCTGCTGTGATGAAGGAGTTTCCCCATTTGCTAAACTAAATTGAAATAAACTAAATGAATCCACAAGCCACCTGAGAAACCACTTCAACAGTTGCTCAGCGTGTAAATCACACAGCCACATGGACTGAGCAGAGAGAGAAACATCTTACTCACACTGGTGTGTTTTCCTACCATTCTATTGACCTTCGTGTCCTCCAACAGTTCAATAACCATGTCATGCAATTTCCAACACACTAAAGTTCTTTTTACAATAGAGGACTGCGCTGATGTTTCCGCCAAGTGCCTGTGTCTCTCCTGTCCAGATGTGCACTGACCAGGCGAGGACAAGCCATCACTTTCAGTTTTGACTGAATTTTGACTGTTTTTGTCGTGTTTTTTTTCCCCACCAAGTGGATCAGATGCATTAAACTATGTGTTTGCTTGCTCTTCTTGTGGCTTTTAAGAACCCTGAAGTGAAAATACAACTATTTCAAATAGTGTAGCGGACAGGCTGCTCATTGAACACATTGCATCTTCAAAAGTAATTAAACATTCAGTCTTTTATTCCTACTTAATCTGCTAATGGAGCATGATTAGGCATGTTTACCACATGTCAGCTAACATCACTAGATGCGGGTAATGGGAAAACATTGGGGTCATGACTCATGATTTGCGTATGCTTAAGGATAACTAAAACCACTTGCTTAAAAAGATCATAGTAAAGTTTAAATCCGGACTTCCATTATGAAACAAAGGAATTGTGAAATTGAGCAGGAGAATGAAAAGCATGATCCCAAAAAGATAGATTTCCTGTTAGTGCTTGTATTTATATGATGACTCACAGCTGTGTTTATATGGTGTGTGATTTTAAACCCTGTTGAGATTGAAGCACGAAACTTTTCATCCTCTGAAAATTTGTGCTCATGTCTTTACCTTGCTATCAATAATTAAGACTAGATCTTGGAATGAAAAAGTAATTTCCCTTGAAAGAACCGGATAGAATTGACATAAATCCCCGGACCTAAAAACAAACCCCAAGAGGTATCTAAAAGCTCAGTAGGTGACAATAAACGTGGAAAACAGAAATCTTTCTCGCAAAACACAACAACAAGAACAAGTACAACCCATTGAACTGGAGAAGTGAAAAACAAGAGAGACTTAAGGTGATTCTCATCTCCGACTCCAAAGCCTGGGCGCTCCAAAAAAAAAAAGTGGGAATGTAATTTCCCAGACTAGGAACATAAGCCAAGAGTAATCTGGCCTGTAATACCTCATAGTCCTTAAATAAAAGCCCTCCATTTTAAGTCTTCAACCTCGTTTTTTCCCCCCCTCCCTTCCCCACCTTTAATAGGATTTGGTAGAAAATGGCTTTGTGAATCGCTCCTCTCCGTCTTGCTCAAGGAAGAGCGGGCTATTCTCATTGAGAAGTGCTTAATTGCTTTAAATGACTGATGATACATCCAGGGAGAAGGGCCTTGAGCTAGGGGCCACAGCCAACCACACAACAGATAGCTCCCCTGGACGATGGGAGGAGGTGTGCCTCAGTGTGTGTGTGTGTGTGTGTGTGTGTGTACGTGTTTGTAACAAAGATGGGCTGCCGGGGATGGACGGTTCCCCATAAGGGTCACAAGAGTGGCCATGTTGCGCGCGGATGTGTGCGAACACGCTTGCATTTGTACGTGTGTGGATGTGCTGGAGTGTGTGCGAGAGAGGGTCGCCAGGCAGTGTTCGTCCTATCGACACCCCAGTAACAGACTAAATTAAAGCTGTGATGAATTGTGGCTGTCACGGCGGGAGAGAGAGGAGACTCTGCGCCATATTCCACCTCTGATTAGGTGAGGATAGAAAGATACAGAATATCATTATCAATATGTAGCACTATATTTTCATTAGATTTTTCTCTCCGCAGTAGACAGCTTGATAGCAGGATGATTTTTCATTTCAAGGAAAGATTAAACATCTTCATCGATGTCAGCGAGGTGTTAAGTTAAAATTTTTGCAGCATTTCTCTGCCGGTGACGGGAGCGTGTTGATCTCAAAGCGTCAGAACTGCTCCGACGGTTGGGATTTTACCGTTTTTCATATTAACAAAACAATTTTAAAAGCTGGTAAAGGTGCAGCATGTGCAATTAAAAGTCGAAATGTAGGAATCCTAAAAAGGTCTTTCATCATTGTAGGAAGCTTGTGGCCATTGAGGAGGCAGAAGCTTGTGGCTGTTTACTAAAAGAAGTAGAAAGTCACAGTAGAAGCAGGGATTGAGGGGTATTGCATGTTTGCGCTCGCTGTGCTTTGAAAGTGGCGTCCTTTGGGTAGACCACAAGGGTTTTATATTCAGTCACAACTGCAGTGGTGTACCTGAGGAGGCAACACAATGCATGAAAAGACAGATTTAGCTCAGTATTCTTGCATGTACACACTGTACTTTTCAGGACTAATGAGGCAGTAGTAGTTCTTTGAGGCTTGCATCCGACAAGTGCAACAAACAACTGATGTATGCCTGTAAAACACACCTGATGTTTTATTAAAAACAAAATATTAACGATGCACGGGGTTAGCAAACATGAAAGTATCCAGCTTTTTTTCAGCCTCATTTATATAACACATTCTCCTTGAAATCGTCCGTAGTTTTCTAGAAAATTAGAGGATTGGTTCTGCTGTTTGCAGCGCGTTACTCCGAGGTTGTGGTTGTCTACCTGTTTTGCAGTTGGACCACAAATCTTACCTGAACCGTGCATTTGAACGCCTCCTGAGCTCACGACCCCCTGGTCGAGTCTGAGAGCTGGTAATCAGATGTACACAGAGACTGTCATCAGTCGCAGGGTGGACTTTTGCGAACTTATAAGAATTGTTTGGTGCCTTCTCCTATCCAATCTTCTACAATTGTTCCCGTCTGAATCATCATGGTAGCTCTACAGCCACACGAATCACATATATAGAAATAGAGAGTGAAAGACGGAGGGAGAAAGGAATGTAATTGCGAGGAGGACCAAACATTGCTGCATTATTGTGAGCTATTTTCAAAGACATAAAGGATTTTGATTTTCTATGGCTCAATGTGTGTATGTATATGGGTCTTTCTTTAGATTATTAGCCTTTCTCAGATGAATATGAATCAATATGTCCTGGTCCAGCCACATTATTACCACCGCAGTTGTGGTCCACGTCTTACCGACAATCAAAAATGTAATGTACTTCGTAATGTGATTTATTTTTCGTTGCAGGTAAATATATGCATATGGTAATGAACCATGGGATGTGTGGATAATGGCACTATTTTACATGGGTTTATGAAACATAATGTATGGTGGATGAGGCCTCAGTCATGTGCCTTTATGGAATTATACATGTGTTTAGTCAGGAAGCAAAGAACCCTAGCACAAAGTAAATATAAATACAAGATAACAGTCAAGTATTTCAATCACCAGATGTTCAAGTTTGTAGGACTTAACACTCAGCAGGCTCTCTGTCTATCTTCATCTCTTTATTCCGACAGTATGCTTGTTTTGTCATAACACAACTTGACAAATACTGACTACATTTACATGTCTGTCCATCCTGGGAGAGGGATCCCTCCTCTGTGGCTCTGCCTGACGTTTCTTAAAATGTTTTCCTTTAAGAACAGAGGAGAAATGATTCAGATTTTTGCTGTTATTCTGAGAAAGACAGTTTTCATACGAGGCTGTTTGGATGGCTAGTGAAAATGAACACTCTTCAATTAATGAACACAGCCTTCCGCTTTCATTTCGCCACCACCTTTTTGAAAAGGTTTGCACTACCATATTTGCACATGTCCAAAATCTGTTGATATCCAAGTCTTTTAGGATTTCTCCAAGAAGGTTTGCTTCTTCATCCGACCAGAAACTGTAAACATGCAAGAGGCGGTGAATCGCAAACTGTGGTAAAGACTGCAATTGAGACACGCATTCAGAAACTGCTGTGTAAATATCCACAGAATAATATCTGCATATACCAGGTCTTAATCAGAAAATGCTACACACAGAATGAGGCCAAATTCAGAATATAAATACAGTTTAATTACCCGTATGACACATCCACATGCCTAAGTGACTGAATAGTTTGTTTGTTAGTCCGCCAAAATGATCTTGATCTTGGCAAGAAAAATACTTTGTTTGGATTCAGCCAGATAACCAGTTAGGTTTAGGACAAAAAGTCTTCACTGTTGACTTGTGGTTTCATAGTGCTCTCCTGATTGAAAGTCCCGTACTTTAATGCATCCACAATCCCTGTCCCCCCTCCAAGTATGGAGTTGCTGCTCTGTGTACTACTTCTTCTCACTTCCTCCTCTACAGCAGTAATAGTTTCCACAGGTCACCGCCTAACTACAAACATAAATAAGTATTGTGATGAGTTGTTTTTTTTGGCACATATGGTATTTTATAAGGAGGACAGACTTGACCCATATCAGATTCAGGATGTTGTCATATTCTTGAGAGTAGTGGAACACTAGTCATTGTACTGGCTGTAGTTTCTTTCGTGTCGTACGCAATTCCACTAATAACTCAAATATTTATGTGTCCAATTGCGATGCAGCCAAAATGCATAAAAAAACAAGATCTACTGTCAGGCAAACTTGGCTTCCTCACGTTACATGGTTCACAAATAAAATCATGTTAACTGATTAAGCATGACTCTTCTCTGTATTAATGGCACTTAACTGCAGTCTTGTATATATTCAGTGTAGCACTGTTTCCCCTGGAGATACGTCTTGGCAGAGCTGCTCAAACACTATTTACACCATGTGATACTAAAAATCTCAATTGAAAGCGATACACAGGAAACTATTTTAGGTGACCCAACCCCAGGTATTTGGTGGTTAGGGGGGAATACACATATATCCTCCCATGGTGGTAGGCTGTGTATGTGTATATATTGTTTTATCAGTGACCCGTATCCTGTTTACCTGATAGAGGCAAAAGCTCAGTGTCGAAACTCCTTAAAAGTCAAAGCCAAAGGGGGGGAAAGGGTGGAGGAGCGCATCCAAACGTATACCACATGTTATCACAAGCGCACACACACACACACACACACACACACACACATACACACTCTCCACCAGCCGTGGGGCGCCATGGTTACCTTGGAACTTTAACGTGGACCAGCTGGTGTACTTGGGTTGTGAAATTGCATTGCACACACACACACACACACACACACTTGCAGAGGATCAAAGGGAGTTGGAGCCCTGCACAGCAGCCCTCCTGCTCCTGCCCTTGGCTAAATGGACGACCAAACATTCCAGGCTGTCCAGCCCAGTAATATCTGGCCTGCAGCCTAATGAAGATGGACTGTGTTTATAATTCTCATGTTTGCTCTGATCACTAACATAATCCTTTCTGTACACAAAACACGGAGACAGAAAACACTCTTTGTTTCTCCACATTAAGTCGGGGTGCAGCAGTAGAGAAGAAGAATGAGAGAGAGGTACGTTAAAATAGAATACAAGCCCAGCTTCAGTCGACTTTGTAGCTCTTTGCATTTTCACACAGGGGCATCACATGATCTCAAACAAAGGAGAAGGCACCGAGGGATGTTTTTCTGCCTGCTTGAGACTTTGACACCTGCCTCGCCGCAGCAAATTGGAATGGCTCACTCTCAAATGAGATTTCTGCCCGCCGCATGGGGAGAGAAAAAAAGGTCACCCATTACAACTATTCTACATGATTCTCAGAGTTATCACATCTCTGCTCGCCTGCCTTCCCTTTAATTAGCTTCGGGGACCTGGGCGAGGTGTAGGTGCATGTGTGTGTGTGTGTCTGTGTACGTGTGTCAGTTTTTTTATATACAAAGGCTCTATTTCTCCCTTGGTTTCTCTCCCTCCATCTATGTTTGCACCAAAATTAAAATCCCATGTTGCTTTGCAGAGACATACATTTATTTTTCTCGAACAGCAAATTCATTGACCCATGAAATCTGCCCTTATTTAGCCTGTAATGCAAATCAGAGATTACTGTTATCACTAAGATGCATGCACAGAGTTATGTCTGGGGTGATGTGGTGCAGTTTAGTGCTTATGTGTGTGTTTTTTTCTTTTTTTTCTTTTTTTGGTGACTAAATAAATGACAAGATGCAGTTGAGTTTTCCTTTTCATCTGTGAGCTCCCCTGTTTCTAACATATCCCCGTTAGGTCCCAGTAGACCGAACGTTTGGACATCAGGGGAAGCAAAATGATAACAATTATATAGTTATTTGTTCAAATTTCTGAGACTAACTATTTGGCTTTGCACTAACATGCTGGTTCACTTACATATAGTTTATATATTTCTATATTAATATGGCCCTGAATTATATATTCTTCTCCAGTCGCCAAAGATCCTTTGCTGTAAAAGTTAGGAACTGGTATTCTCTGTGTACGTACTATACAGTTTGTAAATTCAGAAGTAAAATAGATTATGTGACTTTTTCAGAAATCTGGGAAAAGTTGAAAGAGTAGATCTGCAATAATTAGTCAATTAATTGACTTGGAAATTAATTGTTCTGATCAATAAATCATGTGAGTCATGTCTGAAGAAAAAATGTCAAACATTTCCTGGTTCCAGCTTCTTTAATGTACGGACTTGTGACTCTTCTTTAATATTCGTGATAGCAATTGGTGAGTTTTTGGTGTTTTTGACTGCTGGCTGAACAAGCAAAACAGTTTAGAGATGTCACGTTGGGTTCTGGGCAAGTGTCAAGAGCATTTTTCACAATTCACATTTTGTTGCTTCGATCAATCAATTGATCGTGAAAAACAATCAGTTAATCGATAATGAAAAAAATACTCAGTGGAAGCCTTTGCAAAGAGAGCCTTATTTTCTTACAGTACAGATCTATGGTGACAATTGTCTATTTAAAACTCTGACCTAAAATATTCTGTCCTGGCCTAAAATCTTGGATTATCCTTCACTAAACTATGTTCATGCTGTTTTAAATGCTTGGAAGAGAAGGTGAGTTGAAGTATTGAAATCATCTATACTTTGATTAGTCTCTTACGTTATAGTTCTGTGAGGCTCATTAGTAATTGAAGAATGCTGATGTCGACATACGGGTTTGAAAATTATGAGATTATGAGAGTTGTGTGAATGCTTTGATTGTTTTGATTCAAGTGCATCATTTTGAAAGCAAAATTGTTATGTTGAATAGATGTGTGATCGGTTGATGTGTTTAAAGACATTGTCTAAGGCTCTACATGTGTACTGTGTTGAATAAACCAAACTATTTATCAGTTAATTAGGAAAACAACCTGGAGATGAGTCAGTAAAGGAAAAAAAAATCATCAGTGGTGCTGATGTTCATACAACAAAACATGTCTTTTCATTTGAAGTTGGTGCTAGTGCTGCTAGTAAAAGTATAACAGTACCACTATTTGAATTATTATAACTGCTTCCTCTTCTCTGATAATGATGACCAAAGCTTAAAAAAAGCTAACCCTAACCCTAGCCACATAAAACAACTTGGCAGTCGAATTCGTTTTCAGTATGTTTGAAGTTCCACTTCAGGAGTGATGGTTGATATACTGACTGGCATAGCATTGACTGAGAAAGAAAGAAGTGAGGAGTAGAGAATGGAGAGCAGAGTGAATGTGACTTCAGACCTCCAGTAAGGGGGACTATGATTCTAGATCACACAGTCCTGACGTCGTGGTTTTCTGTAATGCTTTTATCAATGAACGCATGCATGCATGCATGTACACAAACCGTCCTCGCTGTCTCACCCATACACATTCTGCCTCACACACACGCACACACACACACAAACACACAGGGGCCCAGTGCATCGATACCAAAAGGGTTTAATCAACTCTCAGAGGAAGACATTGCATTTTGAATCAAACCTATGGAATCAATACCTGTGTTACACTTAAAATGACAAAGTGCTTAGACGGAGCCCATGCAGCCACACAGCCCCGGGGTAAGTTTTGAATGTATAGATGGCTGTGTGGATCGTTTATGGTTGTGATTTTGGTTGTCTGATAGATCCTTGCAAATCTGAACCCCTCGGGCTTAGACAACCTTTCCACCGGTGAAATATCTGAACACCAACAAATAGAAACAATATGGTGACTACAGTAAACTACCTTGGAATAATGCACACAGCAGGCAGATGCAGGTCCTCCACCTGCTCTTGGAACGTAATTAAATCAACAGTGATGTGACCAATGTGTTCATGGCTGCTGATATTACATTTTCAGTTTTAATTGCTTTACATTCTTTTGATATACTGTGGCCAGCTTGAAAAAGCCGATGTAATTACGATCACACCAACAATGCAACTTGCATGGAATGCAATTAAGAGTCAATGAGTTTACAAATTCATATGGATTTTATCAACATGATATCAGAGTAGCTCATGAAATTGTCACAAAAATATAGTTATCATTGTTGGTTTGCATCCAGTCTGTCGTTTGGCTTAGGCAACATAAAAAACTCACTTCTTTATTTGGCTCATATCGAAATAGATAGTCCCTAACACATTTCGGCACTGAGCCTGCCTCAGAACATTTGAAATATATTTAATGTCAGGAAATACCGAGTTAGGATATAGATAGCCATTGGGAATCAACAAGAGGTTTGAATCTTCACTGGCCTCACGATCTGTTTCGATTTAGCTGTCAACGGTTCAAATGCAAAACAACTGTCGATGCAACGCGGTGCTTCTCGGTGTATGGCATCATGTATGTTACTGCTCACGGCTACTTTTTCATTATTTGAATTCCCCTTTTATTCAGAATGTCCGTCCAATAATCAGACTACAGCAGCCTACAAAATAAAGGCTGCATCTTT
This sequence comes from Acanthopagrus latus, assembly GCF_904848185.1. Classification (NCBI taxonomy): domain Eukaryota; kingdom Metazoa; phylum Chordata; class Actinopteri; order Spariformes; family Sparidae; genus Acanthopagrus; species Acanthopagrus latus. Next base: position 10,792,709 of record NC_051057.1, read on the forward strand.
TCAATACATAAACATTAAAGAAACAAACTATTTATCCATCTGCAGTGCCTTACATGTTTGTTGTAATCTACAATAATATTGTTTTTCCCATGGCAGCTTTAAGATGAGGCATTAATTGACTGCTGCACACACCTCTCTCGGAGTTGGATGGCGCTTCCTCAGATCTCGGTGATTAGCTGGGTTTGCTGTAACACTTATTATTAATGGCTGCTGACGTGATTAGTAATCGATGTGGGGCTGAAGTGACGCTCAGCGTGTGTCTAGTTCATTAGTTGTGTCCAGTTTGTGCTTTCCAGCAAGTTTAAAAGTCTGACATGTTTTAAAATGTCCATTTTACAAAATACCCCTACCCTAACCCTCCAACATGCCTCGTACAGTACATAAGTAACGTTAGCTTAATGTCTGCCATTCAATTCACAGTATGGGCGCAACGTTGCTAGGTAACTTTATTGTCCAGCTGAGACCAGACAATCAAAAATCAACATAAGCTGCAGACTCTCGATCAAGCTCTGTCTCTGCATTGATGGAGAATCTTCCATGTCTGCATTGTGGTGCATTTTATAATCGAGACATATCCACACCTCTAGAACCAATCACCTTTCTTATCCCATTGGTCTAAATACAGGGACCAATCACATGTTCAACAGTTCAATGTGATTTGAATTCCATTACCTAGAATATGAACCTTCACAAAAGGATCTGGCCTTCATTGTGTTAAATTAACACAAAAATCACAGAAACTAAACATAATTCAAAAACTGCTGCATCGTTTTGCTACCTTTGCCTTACAACAATAATCCCACTTCCACCCAGGTCCAGTCAGACATTCATGTTTAAATTGCTGTTTATTTTCTAACTTTGAGAAGTATTTATTAACAAGTCTATACTGGATGCCTGTGTTAATGTATTTGAAAACAGCAAAGCCTTGCCTACTTATTACCGCAGCAGCTGTCACAAGAAAAAAGATCCCAAGAATCCCAGGAATCATCACTTAAAAACTACTCTGTAATGTTTTTCACCAGAAGCAAATAGAAATTTTTATAAGTTATTCTTGCGAGACACGTCTTTTCTTTGTGTGTGTTTCTCAGACCTTTTCTCATGATGAACTTTTGGAATCCAACTTCTTAGCGTGTTTAACTGTGTGACGTCAGGGGACCTTCACTTTAAGTCAACGTGTCAATATGAGCTTAAGTGAAAGAGTGGCTTGAAAGCTAAGCACAGAATCAGACTAAGTGTGAATTTCCATTTCTCTCACACGGTTGGTAATTACGGCTCCACTCCCTCATCCTCATTCTCTCACGCAGTCTTAGTCTGCAGTGTGCGTGCGCGTAAGTATGTGTAAGAAAGAAAGAGGAGGGAGAGCGCAAGAGGGAACGGGCCTTATATATTATTGCAGTCACGCTGCCCACGTCTGAAAACATTTCACAGGCAGTGCAAGGGAAATGTAAATCTGAGTTTGCTGAATCTAACACACACACACACACACACACCGAGGAGGAAAAAAAAAAACTCATCTCCCCTCTCTCCCTTATACACACATAATGCATTAAAATGGAAAACAGCTCACACTGGCCGCGGCATTGAAGGGGGCCCTAATATTTGTTTTTCTCTCCCCTGTAGTGTCCTCATTGCCAATGACCAAATTTATAATAATCTCTGCCTCAGAGTCCAGCGCTGCTTTCAGAATCTATAATCACCTCGGCAGCGGTTCCTTCAGCCTGGCCGCGGCCTGCTGCAGGCCCGCTTCCCTTTAGCTCTGCTTCAGCAATATAGAGTTTTTTGAGTCGCAATCCGTTGAAATCTGCCTGTAGGTTGGATTGTCTGTACGTATGGTCTGCTTTCACAAGGACACATGCAATTGCAGCAAGGTATTGCTTGCAATCATCTGACCACCACTCACCTTAATCATACCCTTATGACAAAGAAGACTACAATGCTCAGAGCCATTTCGCCACCTTCTCACTCTTTCTCTAGCTCAGGAGAGAACCAGATTCCAGTCAAGTTTCCACCCTGCTGCCCATTAGCTGTGTTGTGGTTCAGTTCATACAGAATGTGAGCAACACTGCCAGGTTCAGGCATTTTCGATGGCCATGTTTCCATGAGTATTTGAAGTATGACATTAAAAAGATTGATGGAGAATTAAAAATAGACTTTCTCAATATTGCTAGAAAGTTTGTATGCACTTAACAAGAAGAAGGAAGGACTTTTTCCGAATAAGTTGTGATGTTGCAAACACAGTTCACTTGACTGATCATCTGTTTCCGCTCTGACTAAGGCTTCTTTCCCTTTTGAGGGGATGAAAAATAGTGTCAGATTGAAACAGTCTCCTCGTTGCTCCACCCAGATCTGATGTAACTTTCCTCACATTATTATATGAAGCAAACAAAAAATGTTTCATCATTTGTTCTGTTCTTTTTTCGGCAAAATGGCATAGTGTATGTCGACTGGAAAACTGAGGCCTAAAACTGCTTGAACCAACTCCTAATTATCGCATAACAGTGGTGGATGGATATTTTTTCAAAATCAAGGCAGTGATGGAATACAGCCAAGTAAACTAAGTACATTTGCTCAAGCACTGCACTGATGAGACTTTCCATAAATTAGAAATTGGAACATTGTTTAACTTAAACCTTGTAAAAGTACAGAAAGCTGATTTAAGCAGCCAGGCCATATGACTTCTATCTTGAACCTGTACTGGAGTTCATGGCTGTTCTGCTATCTTTGCTTCCCATTAACAGCCCTTCACTGGTAAGCTACAGTAATGATACTGTGAAAACGCTACAGGAAGTGCAGTCTTTGTAACCAATAGCAAATAATGATGTGAAAAGAGTTTTTGATGCTTTATTTAGGCACTAATCAGTTTTCAACATTGCAGGGAGCCACAGTGAAGTGGAGCAGGTTACAACAGTTTGCCCTGACTCCCAACACGCCATCAAGGTAAGAAGCTTTCAATATTCTGTTCCTGCCGTACAAAACGTATGAGACCTCCAGCGTCATGGGCTCTCATCACTTATTAAATATTTATTTAATTGTACTTATTTTTCAAAGTAACTCTGGAGCTCTCAGTTTATTTCATTATTTTGTCCAATATCTTGTACAACTTGTCATATTTTTTCCAAAATACATTGAAATCACGGGTTGTAGACAGACTGACATTCAAAACTAAATCTTATCTTTTAATAAACAGTTCTCAGTATTAAAACAATGGAATTTCCTAAAAGGAATATGCACTGAATTGGTCTTTTTATTCTGGTACATTTTAACTGACCTTGAGTCTGACTGGCTTTGTCTTTTTTTTTTTTTACAACTATAGCTTTACCTTTACTGTTAGTAGAACTATTAAATAGTCTTGTAAGCCTCTTAGAAAATCAGATTTTTGCTATTGTGATGGAGTGTCTGTGTGTGTTGTGGATGTATAGTTGCATAACCTTGTACATCTTACTTATACTGTTTATGGCCTGTACTTTTTATGTTGGCCATTGGGGATTTTGATGTATACACCTATTTTCTGTTTGGCTTCTATTGTGCAGTACAGTCCTGCCCTTTGGTGGATCTTTATTCAGACCAACTGGTTTGCTCAGTTTTTGTTATACTCATTGCAAGCCACATGTCATGTTCCTTGTTTGAGTACACATACCTGGCCATTTCTGATTCTCATGATTATAAAATCTAGGGGTGGGAATCTCTTCGCACCTCACAATTTGATTAGATTCCGATTCTGAGTTCAACAATTCGATTCTAAACTTGTTACAATTTTTTTGTGTACATTTCCATGCATGATTTGAAATAATAATCATAATAATTACATCTGAGTTTGCTACTCAAAGTTTGCTAATCATTTCCTACTTTTGTGATGATCATTAAAAAAAAATCAACAGATTACTTACCTTCACTAATATTCTATTAGACAAAAGGATTTTCTTTGTCACAAATAGATTTGACTTGAACACAGAATCCTCCTGATACAGGCAATGAGCATATCCCTTAGAGAAAAACAGCATAAAAATAAAAAAAGCTTTCAATGCAGCTTGCATTTCAGTACATTATGGACCTATGTATCAACTCTCATACTGAAACATGGCTACTTATGTGCTTTCAGTGTCCAAAACTTCTGTTTTAGTGTCACTGTAGGGCGTCGATATGGCTGTGTCAGTGAAGAAACATCAAGATGGTATCTTGGCTCTAAAGTGCACACCATTGCCTGAAAAACCCACCTTCTCCACTATTGAATACAGTCTTAAACCCAATGCAGTAAAACTTGCTATGGATTTTGTAAACTGCGTCACTCTCTCAGAGTTCAGTTGAAGCTGTGCCACCGCCTGCTCGATAGCATCTGCAACAGGTCGCTGCTACTTTCCCAACTCTGGGTGGTATCGTGCAAGGTGGTTTCTCAAATTAGTTGTGTTGCCAAAGTCTTTAAGTTGAGTTCCACACACCTTACAAACTGTGTAGGTCTTGTCTATTCTCCCCTCGACTTCATGGACCTCAAAATGCTGCCATAGAGCAGTTTTCAAAGAAGTCGTTGCCGTTCTTATAGGCCAGGGTTGATGGTGTACAATGATGTCCACTGGTTGATGGTGGCAAACTCCTTCAAAATATCACAAGTGGCACACAGCTAGCGACGCGTTCACCCAGCAGTGGTTGGTATGCCAGAGAGAATAGGTGATTTGCATCATAATTACCTGGATAAGTTAGACAATGAACATTCTTTAAATCATAGGATTCCTAATTATTAGTCATTTTTCACAATCTGAACCTGACAGGCACCGTTGCACTTTGCACTGGAAGTTAGTCAGTTATTTGGGCTTCATTTGGTATATATACCCATATTTGGGTACCATTTTGCATGACACAAGACAATAAGTTTTACTTTTGGCCTGTTTGCTACCATTAAGTCTTAGTTATGCCTGCCACTGGAAAAAGCACCCCTAACACAGGCAGGATGTGTTGTTTTGTCATATTTTAGCCCAAAACACAATTAATGAAGAAAAGGAAGGTTGGACTTTAATTTTACGATTTTATAACCCGGTGATAATCTCTGAATGAGATGTAAACCTAGCTAGTCTCAAGCGGTTTAAAGCGAAAGCTGTAAAGAATGCTCACCGGCATATTTACCCTGCATGTTTTGCACCACTCATTTTTCTTATGATTAATTCATATTTTTTTTTTCCATTTCTTGTGTATGACCTGAATCCCCATTGCCTTGCCATGACAGAAGCAACAAACCAAAACATTGTAACAAGAGAACTTGAGACTTTACTGTGATACACATTTTGTTGTTCCGTGTTTTCTTCCACAACTTAAATTCTGAATTGCACTTACACTCACTTACATGAGACGTAAAAAATTAATACTTTTCTAACCAAATCAAATGCATATTCAGTTTTTTTCTTTCATGTTACCATCTGCCCTTCTCCAATCCCCCTGTTTTCATTTCCCTGCTCTCACTCTGCTTGACAAGGTCACATCGCCAAATCCAAGAACTGACAGATACCAGCATGCTCATCTAGATACAGACACATGAACATAAACACACATTTCCCTTTGCTGTATAAGCACATATACAAATGAAGTACTCACACATATGACCAGTCTTGATTAATCAATTGGCTAAAACAATTTTTTACAGCCCAGCGCCTCCAGGGGCGTTATCTCAGGCCGTATGTGGTCTGCATAAATCATAAATCAGACCAATCTGATGATTGGAGCAGTGATAGCCCCTGCTTCTGCACGGCCTCTGTCAGGCCTAATGTTATTTCATGCATAATAACATTAATGATAATAATAATATGCACGTCAAGCCTAGCTCATAAATATCATGATCAATCCGGCTTGAGAGGGGGTACATATTCATAAAAAACAACTCAAACGAGGTGCAAGTGAGTGCTCCATCACTGTGTGCACAGCACAGGAAAAGAGAAAGAAACATAGACATCTTTCTCCTGAAGAGAGCTGAGTGACCCCTTCTATACATATTTTGCTCATTTTTATGTGTGATTGTGTTCCCCTGTGTATTTGTGTGCCCTCCCAGTGTGCATGAGTGATGACTTCAAGCAACTGTGACCCCCACACATCACCCCTCCATGCATATAAAAACAGCCTACTGCTTTAATATCCTCATTTAATGACTAGCCCCAGTGAAAGACCATTAACGTAATGACATCACACTGGCCAACACACACACACACACACACACACACACACACACACACACACACACACACACACACACACACACACACATACACATACGTGCTGCACACAAAAGCATGCTGGTTCTGAGTGGTGACATTCTCTTCTTTCGCTAATGAACAATGAATTAACATTAGAGGTGAAATGTTTTTCATTATTATGTAGGTGTGCGTACAGCTATGTCTTCATTTTAGCACTTCATTTGAACCCACATAGGCTACAACATCTATATGTGTGTGTGTGTGTGTGTGTGTGTGATGGAATATAAGTGTAACGGCGGTGGAGTTGGGGGTTGCAGTTTCATCTTACTAATTCAAGGACAGTTCCTAATCATGCAGAGTGAATACACGGAGACATTACAGGAACATATGCATTAACCTCTTGCATATTTATGTCACGGGCGCATACACTAGTGGGAGCTCACACGTGCCCATGCTGACTACACACAAGCAATTTGTATTATTGAATAGCTGACAGAGTAAGATTTCATAATCTATTGACGGTGTCACAGCACAGTCATGCAAGGTGGTAGAGCTATTGATAAACACAGTATTGGCCTGTCATCCGTGTTCCTCAATCTGGGCTGATGTAACTTAGCACAAACAGCAGATCCAAGGCCACTGATGACATCATAGCACCTATGGGGGCTCCCTAAAGCATGCCTTTTCCATGTGCACAGAGTTGGGGTACTTCATCTACTACTGAAAGGAAGGAAGATGAAAGAGTCACCAAATAACACACACAGATGATGGAGGATGTAAGAATAATCTTTAATACAATTTGAATACAGATTAAACACAGACACACACAAACACAGTTTATGTATTGCACAGATTTTTTGAACCTTAATTGCAAATACAGTAAATGATAATCTTCATTTAAACAACAATGCAAAGTAACTTGAATTGGAAACTCTGTCATTATTACACAGGCATGCAGTCACAGATACTTAGCGCCGAGATATACATTTAAACACGCAAATAAAGGCTGATGTAAATTAGGTTATCTCTTCCCAAACCACAAATGAGAGTAGATTTCAGTCAATCAAATAAAAAAACAACAGTACATTCAGTGCTGCACTGACAGTAGTTCATAAGTCTAATCGGCGGGCTGATACAGTTGATATACTATACCTCAGGACACCAGTCCCCCATGGTGGCAATTATCACCAAATGCTCAAGATCAACATCCAAGCACACACTCTTATAAACATGCAGACGCACAGCATCCACATCATTTTTGTCCTTCCAATTAGAATTTTTAATATCCTGGTCGGCATTAATGGAGATTAATGGCCAATCGCCATGGTGAATTCCAACGTCATCTATTATCATTCCAGCCTTGGTCCCGGTCCGCTCTAATTACATCCTCAAAATGCCCTCCGCTCTACATCCCCCAGCACCCTAAGATCAATCAATAATTTTAATTTTCGGATGCCCCCCAACCACGCTCCAGTCCCTATCCGCGTCCTCTGCTTTCGCTCCTTTCTTCCTCCTCCGTGCGTGTCGATTTGTTTCCAAAGAAAATCAAATGCCGTGGAGTAAAGGCTGATGGGGAATTAATTACCCATCTCGTCTATAGCTCCCTTTGATTTCTTCGTTTGTTTGTCCATTTGCTCATTCGCTCGTCCCCCTCGTTTCTCTCTCGTGTCTGCTATGTCTTTCCTCCCTCGCCCTCTCCCTGTCTGGCGCATGGGGGGCGCTTTCCACTCTTTCCCCCCTTCTTGTCACGTAATTAGCATGCAGATATGCATTGGCTGATTCGCAAGTCAAATCGCCTCGCTATTTCCCCCTCTCTGTCTCTGCTCCGTTTTTGGGGCTGTGATTGTTCTTATTCAAATAGGGTGTTTGATTTGGGTACCCCCCCCTCGCTCCCCTTCATCCAGTCTACCCAAACACACACACACACACACACACACATACACAGTGTATGATGACATTACTCTTTATCTGCAGACGACAGAGCTTTGCCCAATCTATTCCCATAACCTGCTCTGCTTCCAATCATGCAAAACAAGTCAAACATGAGAAATTAAAAGATTTTCAATCTTGTGGCCATTTCAGAACCCTTTGGAAGTGCTACAGCATCTTTATCTGTCTGTCCCGTGTACCTGCATGCCTGTAATACTTAAATGGCAGGTTTCCTATGATGCATGCTTTTCCTTTTTGTTATGAATTTCTCCTTTTTCATTGGCACCAGTCAAACATACAAGAATACAGTACAGTGTGTGTCTTGCACCATTGCCCCCCCAAATGCTGCACAAATACATTTCTGTCCCTCCCTCCCTCTCTCTCTCTCCCACACACAGAGCACGTCTGCTGGTGCAGGAAGATGTTTGCTCAGCACATTTCAATATGAACATCATAATACTCTATCTAGCTGCCATCCGTTTTTCTTGTCATAAACCAACACAAGCCAGCAGTTTTTTTTTACTCCAGAACACTGCGAGACAAAAATCACGGTCATTTCCCCACCACAACTGAAATGTCATTATGTTAAAAAAAAAAAAGAGAGAGAACGAAAGATTGAGTGGGTTGCAACATCTATTTTTGATGGCCATGAAAAAAGATATGCGAGTGGAGTCAATATTTGACCTTTGCCACGTTGCATAAATGGAGGTCAAATTGGAGGCCAGACCTCTATCTTTCACCCTCATTTTGCTTTAGGCTCTCATACATACTTAAATATCTCAGCCAAAGCATACAGCGACATTGAAACATCAAATTATCATCATTCCATCACAGATAATGGATAAAAGAAGTTCGCCGGCCCTATTGAGGTAATAGGGCGCGAGTAAAACGCCATAGTCTGTTTGGGGAATTTCCTGCCACAGTATTTGTCCGCACATGTGTTCCTAACACATAAACACACAGACAGCAACAAGTGTCAGAGTGTAGGGGGAGGTTTCCCTGCGTAGTCATGTCTTGGTATCATTGGCACCAGGCCAGCTTTGCCATCTGTCTCCTCTCCCCCTTTCCCTGTCTCTCCTCCTCCTCCTCCTCCTCCTCCTCCTCCTCCAAGCCAATCTGCTCTACATTTGCTATCATTACGTGCCTGCCATCCTTATGGCATATCAGAGGCAGGCGCCAGGCACCCTTTACCCCTCTCTCTCTCCTCCTCCTCACGCCCCTCTCTTCACGCCCCTATTTCCGCGCCCACTTCGCCACGGAGTTCTCTGAAGGGTCCAGGTGGCATCTTGCCCTGCTCTCCTCTCAAAGCCAGGACGGAAAACAAAGACGCGCTGCGTAGAGGACAAAAAACACCCCGAAAACGAGGATATACTCCTTTCCACATCCTGCTTGGAGCCTGCTGTGCTTCCTGTGCCCACAGGCTTGGTGTTGGTTTGTTGTTGTTGTTGTTGTTGTTGTTTGCTTTCCATGCTTCGCCCTTCATCTGGATGGCCGTTGCAGTTTGAGCAAAATGGCTGGGAAGTAAACCCTCTTCAACCCCTTGGAACTTCCCTGGCTTTGGTGATATTGACGGGACCCTGGTACGTCTCATATGCCCACACACACACGCACACACACACGCACACACATGCGCACACGCATACACGTTGACGCTGCAGAGTGTTTCTCTCAGAGCTCCCTGCCACCTCGTCCGCCTGCTGCCTCGAAAGAACTGGGAATAACCATGGGATCTACCAGAGACTGACTCACACGTACACACAGACACACGCCGGATTTAATACGCACGTGCACTCGCCGGTCGTTTGAGGCTGCAGGAAAGTGAATAATCAATTAAGTATTGATTTCTTGTAAGATTTTGTAAATTTCAAAGGCAAAGACAAAGAGGGTAGCTTAAGGAGAGCCGCCGCGAGCGAGAGGAGCCGCAAATTAGCCAATAAACACAGACGGGGGAGTAAACGAAGGTGAACGAACGAGCCGCTCGTCACTGCATCATGCTTCTGTTCATTTTCTTGTTTCTCTATTGTTTCTACATGCCCCTCCAGATGAATTAATGCTGAACGCGACAATGAACGGAGACGAAGACATGGCGAACGGTCGAGCGAGGGTTAAAAGCGAAAGCTGCAGGAGGAGAGAGAGAGTGTCTGGAGGACTCGGTAATTAGACAGTCGGCAACACACGCCTCATCAGTATGCGGAGTATGCAAATTGACCGGCTGGTTCCTTCTTTTTGTCATGGATCAGAAGGCACGAGCTGCAGAGGAGAATTAAGAGCTATTATTCTACCCGAGGAGAGGTTGATATATGCAAACGAGGGGGAAAGGGGAGGAGGAGGAGGAGGAGGAGGAGGAGGAGGAGAGCAAAGAACACCCTTTAACCACAGAGATATACAATGGACTCCACTGCAAAGGAGAGTCAAATACAATCACACAAATACACTCGCACTCTCCCTCACACCCTGGGAGATTGTTCTACATTTGCGCTGGGAATGGCGAAAGCGAAAACGACAATCAGACATGCGCCTTCATTCCCCATTATGGCTATCTCCACATATTGATAGGCTGCTTCGTGGATGATAATTACCTTTTGGAATATCGAATCCCGAAACGAGCCTCGGGATGAAGGAACAAGAAGAAAGGACAGGAAAAAAAAAAGAAAAAAGAGCGGAGGTATGCAAAGGCGCTAATGATATTCAGAGCGCGGAGACTGTGTGTCATCTGCATGATGACAACGGCCAATTATAATGAACCATTGGCTCTCCGCCACAGATAAGTAGAAGAGAGAAGGATATGGGTGAAGAGGAGGGGGAAGCGAAAAGAACTTCCCCGTCCCTTTCTTCTTAATTTGCCGCTGATATTTGCCGCTTCTATGTCGTGTGGATTTACAGTAACGATGCATGTTGAAAGGGAAAAAAAAAAAAAGTGACAACCTTTTCTTGCATTGTCCCTGAAATGGAATAAAGGCCACAGAAGATGAGAGTATCCCCTCCATGTAGGATTTATGGCTGCTTGGGTTGGTATTCCATCGCCACGTTGCTCAACTGGGCTTTGGTTCTGGTGGCACCTGCTCCTGTACCAACCGCCACCGCTGTGGCGAGCCAAAGAATCTGTTGGAAAACACACAAGCATACACACACACAGCAGCAGCATCTTTCACAGTTCCGCCGTCTCCCCTTCCTCATCACACTACAAAATGCCTCCCCATCACCGTTTTGCATATTCGCATGCTGCCCCGCCTGCCACAAAGGACTAAACAGCCGTATGCAAAACAGTCTGGTTTCCCCACTTACATAGTGATGAGATGAACAGTGTGAGAAAGAGGGGGCGGGAGTTGGGCGGGGGGTAAAACACGATGGGGGGGAGGAAGACAGGAAGGTGGGGGGGCAGGAGGGCCACAGGGGAGCTTGTTGGCACTAAAAAGGGGCACGTGCGGTGATACCACTCCTACTACGTGATGACAAAAAGAGGCGGGCGTGGGAAAAAGAGGAGAGTGGAGGGGGGAGGGAAAGGGAGGGGAGAGGAGGGAGATGGGGGGATGAGGGCATGTTGGCACTAAGAAGGGGCACGTGTTGCCGGAGGAGGAGGGGCGACGTGGGTGGGCGAGGTGCAGTGGGAGGTACAGGGAAATGGGGGGTTAGATGGGGGCGCGGCAGGGGGTGGCACTAAACACAGACGAGTGTCTAAAGAGGAAGGGTTTTTTAGATGGAGGGGCCACCTGCATTAAGGAGGAATGTCACACCATTAAAAACACAAGATGCACAGTCGACCTCCCTGCACACACACAGACACACACACCTCTTGTCAGATCTCAGGGGAGTATGCCAGGGGGCGTGGCTGCCATGCCTGTGACGGAGGATGGTACTTTGACACGAAATACCCACGTGTGCTTCCACAGAGCTGCAGGGGTGCCAGAGATGTGTGCGCACACACATACTCACTCTCACTCACACACAAACACACACACACGCCCATTCTTTTGCATACGCAGATGCATCAGGAGGCTGCTCAGTCTGCACTGCAGACCTGGCACAAAGCCAAGAACCTAACACACGGTGCGCCTGGTAATGTGTGTACACAAAAGCACAAACACACACACACCAGTTGCACCAGCAGTTCTTTTGATACACAGATTTATTTGTGTGGGTTCATTAGTAGGAGATGTTTTGACTTTTCTGTAAACTCTTCTGTAAAACTTAATGCTCTTGTATGAACTTTAGCGATTAATAAAGCCCGATATTTACTATGTGGACAGACTGTACTAAATTGAAGTTTCAAGGCTTTTTTAAGTTTAGTTAACTTTTTGTTACTTTGTAATATTTTATTACACAGTATACACTTTAAATGATTTACTTGTAGTTATTTATAACAGTGTTTGATATTCACTGTCATTTTAATTTTGCTGTTATTTTGATCATTCTTATTGTTGAGCTGTAAAAAAAAAAAAGAAAAAAAGATGTGCCAAGAGATGACCAAGCGACGCTGCCCCGTTTGCCCAGTTCCATTCCATCTGTTTATTCAATTCTATTGAGAAGTACAGATTATTGTGTTACTGTTGCATTTTATGCATCTCATTACTTGCCTGGCCCTTCGTCAAGTAATTGAAAAATTTAGGATGACTTCATTGATAGAATATAACAAAGTGTGATAGGTAGGAAGGAAATAGGGAGTATAATCAGGATTGTCACCATCTTAAGTAGATGCCCTCTCTTTTAAGCCAGTATCCTAGACTAGCTAAACTGCTAGTTGTATGTGTAGCCGAACGTTGACCTTGGTGACAAACACAGTAAATTGGTTTGACTTCAGTCAAGAGTTCACGCTCACCGGCTCAAACTCATCTAGTTGCAAGTCGATTAGATTATTTTCACATTCACTTCTAGTTTAAGAGCGATGGTAGTTTCACATGTCCTTCTTGAGATGCAAGCCTATAGCTTTTAGCCTCACTAAGTGAATCATCAGTGGCAGTATCAAATTACCCTCAACAGAGACTAAAGGTTACTTAAAGGCCTTTTAGTCATCCACGCTGGCACGCCAGCTAATTTACAGCAGACTCATTAGACCAGCATTAAACACAATTTCCTGCCGACAAATTTCATTTGGTAGAAAAATCATTACCATGGCAATAATAAACAAGCTTATACAGTAGTGGCTAATGGCAATTTGAGTAACCTAATGTCATTAGCAAACCCCAGAAATAGCAACATTGGCTTGAACGGCTATGATCAAAGCTCTGTTTAACATAGATGTTGACATAACAACTGATTACTTCGGAGTTTTTATTCCTTTCCGCCTTCTTTCTCTTTTTCTTTCTTAAGCTTCGTCTTGGGCCTGGACTATGACAGTGGAAATATAATGTTTCATAACTGTCAGTGCACAGGGTTGTGTGTGTAGCCTGGGGTTGCTGTGCTGAACAATAAACCATAATTTGATAGATGAGAAATTACAGCGGTCCATCTACTGTGCAGGGCCCTCACCCCGGGCAACGCAATACCGTGCCAGATGATGTGTCACATTTCTCTGAGAAAGGGAGAAAAATGAAATTATTGTTTTATACTTTGTTAATAATGTCTGCTTGTGTTTTGAATGTAGCATCCCTTCTTGTCTAATGTAGATAAACCAACAGAACAGATGGATGTGAGGCTTCTTATTGGCAGTGCCAATTAGTGAAGGCGTTCTGGCCTTTAAAGCGGCATACAGTGCAGTGTGAGAGGTGCTGGCAGGAATGATAAGCCAGAAGAGTTCAAATGGCACATATATTGTTGAGTACACCAGTGATTCATATTTATCAGTCACTAAACACATCCCTCCTCCTCGCTCCCACATGTGGAGAGCCTCCGTTGATAAGAGATATGCATCATGTGTAGCTAGCCCACCTCCGTTAGCCAGTGCATTTGCCATTAGCGAATGTATATCTCTTTGAGTGTGGCACGGACTTGTTGTGGAGCAGGTTGGAAATGATGTGTTTTCTGTGACATTGTGGCTGAGAACTACTCAGACCAACCATTAGTACCCCTGGAGCATGCTCCAGTGCCGTATCATTTGTGTCAAGCATACAAGACCGATTTGACTTGGACCCATGGAGAGTGAGTGACAGCCATTTGAATAGACATAATGGTTGCGATCCTACTGGAAACTAGTGCTTAAGTGTAAATTAGTGGGCAGCACTAATAGCGCGCGCAAGAGGGAATGTTTTAAGTGCAAGTATTTAGCCGGAAATGTGCTGCTGTATACTGAGTAGAATGTAACAAGTTTGCGGGGTGATGGCCAGTTATTTATCATCCCTGTTGTATAAGCTGTTGCTTTGTGATTTCACCACTAGGGTCACAGTGAGGCGTGTGTTTAACTTTTGCTGTGCCCACATCTTGCAAGAAGAAAATCATTCAAATCTGCCCCAAGCAGTCTCTCACTGTCTGATCATATATAAATATATATGTATATGTGTGTGTGTATGTATGTGTGTATATATATACCACAACAGTTATACTGTTAAGAATATTACATTTTTAATGTATGTTTCAGAAGCTCCAGCCAGTAGCAGGGAGGCTAATCCCGCACCATTGTTCTGCTGCATTTGTATGTCTTGTCAGACAACAGCAGCACTGAAGATGGAGGAAACATTTTGTCCTCTTTTTGAAGCCGCTGAAGCTCACATCCTCAAAAGGTGGTGATGTCATGTGAAATGAATGGCTTTTATTCCTCAGTAATTTTACGATCTTGGCATGAAACCTTATATCCTACCCCATTCCTATTAAGGAACACCCGCCACCTCCCCCCCTTTTTTTTTAACAAGAGAGATCTGATAGATGTTCAGAAAGATGTTTTTTTCTTCTTCCCCTTTGTTCTGGTCAGTGGGCTCATGCAATGTTTATTAGATTAAAAGTCAGTCACTGCGACGAGAGAAAAGGTGAAAAAATGCAAAACACAAAAGAGAAGCCTATCGCCCGCACTGGCAGCGCTCTCTCCTCTGGTCTTTTTTTATTACAAATTGAGACCAAATCACTTTGGAAGGCACCAGAGAGGGGAGGGATAGATTTGTCGGTGATTTAAAGCAGCACTATGTAATACAGCGTTTATGATCAGAACTTGCGTCTGTGTCTGACAATTAACGTGACTCCAGTCGGTTTTATGGCCGGATTCAAATAGCGCCTGCGTTTCATAGTGATGATAGAAGACAGAGTGGACATAAATAAGAATCTACATATGTGAAATCCATAAAGGGTTACTGAATGGTTTATATGGGAGAGGGAAGTTGGGGTAGGAGAGTTCATCCTCCACATCTGAATTGTCACAGCAGCTTTCATGATGTACAGCATGGTGGGGGTCGATATGTTCTGGTCCTTCACATGTGTCTGGATTGTTCTAACGACTGAAATGACTCACTCGCACTGAGAGTCTCTTTTTTCTGATCCTCTTATTTGATCCTTGTACTGTTCTACACTGTGTAGTGTCTAATCAGGACAGACGCACAAAAACAGATGAGCTGATTGTGTAATTGTAAAGCTGAGAGGAAGCAAACAGTTCAAGGCTCTGCTTGGCACTGAGTGATTCGAAAGATCGTTGATACATTAAGAATATCTGTAGCTGCTATTGTCATCTGAAATGTGTGTATATATATGTATTGGTTTAAATGCAGTGTTTTTTTTTATTGCCATGGCATTCTCATACTAAATATTTAAACAGCGCTGACCCTGATTCCCATTCTTTCTTCACATTTATTCCCCTTCACATTTTAAGTGCTCATGGAGCCACATCACATGTTGTGTAAAGGGCTTTTCACTCAAGTATTGTACCATTTGTTGCTAGGGATGTACAAGTGTGATCCAAAATCATTTTAAATAGCAGCATGTATAGCAAGCATCGCAAAGATGGTTAATAGGTGCTACATTCATTTGAAGCATCAGTGCACATCAGCCTGGGGTGAAGTAT
The DNA here is from genome assembly GCF_904848185.1 of Acanthopagrus latus. Lineage (NCBI taxonomy): Eukaryota > Metazoa > Chordata > Actinopteri > Spariformes > Sparidae > Acanthopagrus > Acanthopagrus latus. The sequence continues at coordinate 10,808,729 of NC_051057.1, forward strand.
TTTGACTTGAAGTCATTGTTTCCAAGATTCTTGTTATTCTTTGCTCTGGTGACACTTTAAGTGTTGAATGCTCTTTGCTTCGGTGGTTTCTGCTATATGCACTTGGTACTCATGATATAATTATATTATATATTATCATCCAATCCGTATCCCTCAATGATGATCTCCAATACAGATGAGCAGAACTTTTTAGGTAGGAAGTTAGTTTCAGATTTTAAGCAGTACCATGGAGCACTGAGTGCTTTATTGCTACAAAGAATTCAGTTTAAAATTTCTCAGTAACTGTGAATATACTCGGCTGTTGCTAGTAATGTACAGTTCTAGTATAGATTTCCAGATTATTTTGAATTGTGACTAGGGTGGAGCCCGCATCTTTTCAGTCATTCCAAAATCCCAAACCTGTAGCCAGGGCTGGCGACACAGTTTGTCCGTGGTGTACCCCGCAAAAAAGTGTGATCGCATGTGTAGAAATGTATTCAGAGCTTCCAGTTTGTGCTCCCATCTTCATGAGCACAAAATTATTCCTAACAAAATATAAGGTCAAATGACTTAAGTATGTTTTAGTGACATTTAAAGATTTTTAGGCATGTTTTGATGGTTAGTGGGATTATATTGTGATATGTGACTATTTTGTCCAGGCTAATGTTGAAATGAAAATTTCACATTGTACATGGCTGCACTCAACCACAGCTGTATGAGTGGCAGTAAATAGAGCTATCATGTGAGGAAGTTTGCAGGAGTATACCATAGAATGGAAATTGATGGTTATCAAACCATGCAGATTTGCTCACCTATGAAATTGAATTCTATCATGTTAATGTTGTTGAAAATATTAATCAGTTTATATCAAGACATTAAATGTTGCTAAATTATGACCATTCAACCAAAAAAACCCTTCATTCCTTTAAGGGCCATTGTAACTGATAATTATAATTGAGTAATGCTGTATACTCTCATACCGTGATATTGTTTGTGACGGTTATTGTGCTGTAAAAAAATCCTATACTGTTACAAACCCTATACAACCCTAGACCCTAACAAACATCCAGCTATGCCTTCAACAACAGCTGCGTCACTACAGTAAACTGCAACATGCCAACTCTTGTGGCTACATTACATTGTGTTGTCAGTAGGAAATCTGGCACACTTTGTGTTTACTGTGTGATTGCTGAGTCTAGAAAGAAGCTCTTCCTCTTTGAGACTTTTTCAGCGGCACCTGACAAAACATTTACCACTGGTGTTCTAGATTTTTTTTTTTTCCTGCTGTCAGACTCCATTGTGGTGCTGCTTGAAACACTGACGTAAAGGGCATTCAGTGGTCATTGTTTGGCCAGTTATTTAAGGGGAATTCATGAAAATGAACAGCTTCAGGAGCAAACTTGACCCGAGCAGATTTGTTGACAGTGTTAGCATTGATGGACATTTGGGCGTAGAGCGTAGGTGCAGGACTTGAGCTTGTAAGGTATAGTTAAGGAAATCATCAGAAAACAGAATAAACTGTAGGGGAGCACAGTTAACGAGAGACTTATGTGACAGACTGTTGAATGTTCAGAATACATGTAAGGAAAAATTAGAATAAAATGAATGAGGAAACATACTGGTGATATCTGTTCTGATTTTGAAGCAGTGGCTGTTTTATTCCTGTATAAATCTGTGTGACGTCTATGGATTGGGTACAGTAGATAATGTGCTGGACAATCAACACCACAACTGTCTCCCTCACCCTCCCTCTTTTCCTCCAACCATCATCCACCTTTCATCAGGCCAGACCATTGATCCTCCACCCAGCAGGGAGTCCTTTCACTATGCAGCCTAATGTTCTCATTATGTGTCCTGCATGGTCCCATTGCTGATGACTGGCTGATTACCATCTCATTAAGAGACATGGCCAGGCAGGGGAGAGAAGGACCTGTCACAGTTTAAGGAGCTCATCAGAGCACAGAAATAATACATGCTGGAGACTGGCTTCATGTCGGATCATACCTGAAGGAAAATGACTTCTTTATCAGAGAAAATTGGCGTGGAAGGACTTGCACAGTAAAATAGGAACTGGAAATATTAGAGATGTAACATTTTATATTTATGATATGAATGTGGATTTAGCTTGGACACAGTTTTGGTTTATTATCTGTATAAGATATTAAAGCTTACAATTCTAATATTTATTATAACCGTATTAAACTGTGTTGTCCTTTAAGTTCTGTTTTTTTTCCCCCACCTTATTCAGTAGTTAAAATAATAGAAAGGAATAAAGCTTGTTTTTTTAGTTTGTTTTGGCAAAAAAAAAAAAATTGGTCAGTGAAGATCTTAAAGAGATTCATATTTTTTCCCCAAAACTACACAGTGCACCTTTTAACGCTTAACAAAATGACTCAAAGTTGGTCAGTTTGATTTGATGCTTCATAGGAAGTGATGCACTAATGTTTCCAAGTCAGGTATTACTGAGTCTTTAAGAACAGGCCGGAGGTCGGAGGCTTGGAGGTCTGATTCTTGATGTATTTTCATGTTCAAACTCTTTGCTCTGACTCCAGACCCAAGCTCCAGCCATGATATCCTGAATAAACAATGACGGTGTACATTATCATTCAGAAATATATTTTCCATACAGTCTCGCTCGGCCTAGCTCTGGTTTTTTATTAAAAAATGTGCTGGTTAATGATGCACCTCGATTCAGCTAGTCTCTTTCAAGGTTTATGGACAGATTTCCTTTGCGTGTGTGTGTGGCTATATGTGTGTGTGTGTCACTCTCTCCCTGTGAGTGTATCTTTATTCCGGCATCTATGTGTGTTTGGTGGGGGGAGGACTGAAAATCCCAAGGTAATCTGAAGCACAAAGGCAATGTCATTATAGACATGGGGAGACATTATTCTAAAATGGCAAGTGATGCAGTGCTGAGACAGTAGATAAGGTGAAGAGAAAACGTGGAGGAAAGAGGAGAGAGCGAACGCTTGAATTTGTCATAGACAGATAAAAACAGACTAGGGCCAGGCTTGAGGACGGCGTGATAGGGGTGTTGTTTGTTTGTTTTCTTCTCTTTCCTCTTCCTTTCTTCTCTCCCTCTCTCTCCCCCCCACTCGCTCTCTCTCACTATACCCTCCTCACTCCTTTTTTTGAGGTTTATCTGACATACGATGAATGCAGCAATTTTATCTGAAGAGACAAAGGAGCGGTGACATGCAGCCTCACTCTGACGACTGACCTTGAAGGAGACGAAAGGAAGGAAGGAAAAAAGAGGGAGGAGGGAAGGAGGAAAGAGGGGAAATGGCCATGGTTGTTACTGCCTCTGTCTGTTTGTTACAACTCTCTGAGCTGTCTTAATGTATTCTATACAATGCACATGTTTTTGTGCAGATATTTTTTAGTGTATAGATTGTATGTAAAAGTACCAGAAGCACATGAACATTTGGATCTTTGCTGATTTCAAATGACAGTTCTCTGTTGCTAATGGGTGTGAGGGGCACTGGCATACTAAAATAAAACAATTTGAATTATGGTTCCCTCTACGGAAAGTCGAAAATCTGTTAAATAGATGAAACCTGGGTCCATTTTGCCATCTGGTGCTACATTTTTGTCATTGTTGGTCAGATCAGTTGGATGGCACAAACACAGCATGTGTGATGTGCGATGGCACATTTTCTTAACAGTCACACAGAACTGAGAGAGAAGGGCTTCATCCTACTCTCAATATTCAACATCACACCAGAATTAGACAGTTTTTCTACCACCAGGCATCTTAACAGCCCATAATGCAACAAGGACACAAGCCATGTAGCAATTTAGGTTTGAAGCACGACTCACCTTTTTCCAACTGGAAAAACATTTGCTCTTTTGCTCTCATTATCCTTATCACTTGCACTTATACTCCCCCCACCTACACGTTAAGCCAACCGCTGCATGCAACAAGTTCAGGCAGGTTCTCTAGGGGCTGCTGGGAGTCATCTTGCGAAATGTAGGAAGTTGCAATACAATGTCAAGGTAGGCGAACAGGGTTATCGGGATGGCAGGCACGTCAAGAAGTCACTTGCGACGTTTCATTTCAAAATAAAACCTTGAGTGGAGAAAATAAATTGATGTGTTGATTTTTCTTTTACCGTTGTCATCAATGTAAGTTACATATTTATGTGAATTTCACTTTATTTGCTAAATCAGTTAGATCCATGTGAAGAGATATTGATTCAGCTTTTGTAAAATGAATACAGGAACATTAAATGGGACGCCAGCAGAGTTAATACAGCTCCAATTTGTCTAATGAGAACCTCAGGAATGTACTCTATCACTGTGTGTAATTGATGGGGTTTATTCTACTGCCATCTCTCATACTTACACTAGAAGAATCTTCTGCCAACATGTACTAATTAATGAGTTGATTAAAGGGTCTTTGGCTCTACAACCAGACATTAAACATTACCACATACAGATACAGTGCGAGATTTAAACAGAGTACTTGTTAATACAACAGCAAACATCACAGAGCAGAGCCCAGACAAACAGTCCTTTCTCTGGTCTTAGTAGCAAGGACATGCTTTGTGTTACTTTTCACGTATGAGAAAAGATTTATTGCCAATGTCCTGTTTTAAGAACACAGAAGATTGTAGACAGATGAGCATACTTTCACTTTAAGATGGTGACCATAACTGAATGCATGCAGCATCAACCTTTACAACCTTTGAGGACTTTTAACCCAAGGTAGCAGCTGCCTGATGTCACCTGGAGTGCATGTGTTGAGCTTAACACACTTTGGCACACCTAAACTTTGTAGTTTGCGGCTGCACATTGAAGTGGAACAGGGTTATATGTGGCCCACAGCTGGCGTCTCCACTTGTGATGGGACATTACCCGCAGCACAGACTTGAGTTCTGACCAGATCAATTAACAGATGTGTTCTGACATAACCATACATCGGTTAGTTTCAGATATGATGTAGAAGACATGCAGAGAACATGGCATGAGTGGATTTGTCTGAACTTTCCTGAACAGCATGTTAGTAATTTCAAATGTCAGTAATTCTCTGTGTCACTGAGCTCAGTCTGAAGCAGGAAGGGAGTCATTTCACTAATCGGGCTAAAGATCAAATATTATTTCAGTGACAGTATGGAAAATAAAACAAGACAACCCCCCAAGATTGGAGGAAACATTCATGATGAAACAGAATTCACCAAGCACTTTCAGGTCTAGTTTACGCCCAGAACACATTTAAACATTTGTATTGCCTTCTTTTGAATTTTGAGAAAATGAAAGGGAAACATAAATATTTTAAGGGTCAACCTCAAGCATTCATTGAAAAACAGACTTAGAAATATAATTGTCAACCAATTAAGGTAGCCTTAAAGCCAGATTTGAGTTTTTAAGTAAAGCACTGCATATACAGATGACTTTAGATTTACTTTGCCGAAACTATCATCCCTATTCTCATAAAAAGATGTTAAAACATGTGTTTGGAATGTAAATTCCATATGAAAAGGATAGTAATTAACCTACTGTACTTGCTAGTGAAATGTGAAGAATGAATGTGAAGTCATATTTTATAACCATATATATTTTTCCAACGACTTCCATCTCCTATGATTAAAATATTCAAAAGCTTAACGGGAGTTCAAAATGCATTTACTTACTGCACGTTTCATAGATATTGCACCTGAAATGTTTTTGTGTTTAGAGATGCCTCCAAAACCATGAAATAATTGGCACTTGGATAAACAGATTTTGATGAAATCAAAGTGGGCCAAGAATTTAACCCTGTTGTGCCCCATATTAACAGCTCAAATCGTACTTAGTCAAACGAAGTCTGTTGGTTCAATTTAACATAGGAATAATCCAAATCTTGTCACTGACAATCACTGTATTGTACCGAAATGCATCAAAATACACAATAAAGAACATGGACTCATTGTAGTTACACTCCAAACACTGGACTCCATATAAATACAATGCAACCTTTTTTCCCCAGGGCCGTTCAGTTATTGAACTCTCTGACTATGTGATGTGATGTGTTTACACCGTTTTTCCTTTTACACTTATGTAATGATGTGTGGAGATTGTACTATGTGTTTTTCTTTTTTTGGAGTTCTGTTTTTTCTTCTTGCACATCTCTGTCTAATGCCAGTGCTGTATGAGGTGTATTGTCACAGCGAGTCCAGTTGTATTTGAAATGAATTCCCACCAGCCTTGCCATGTGGTCAATAAAAGAGACTTACAAAACTTGAACCAGAGAGGCTTGTAATGACACACATACACTGATGGAGGGAAGTTTTCTCAAAATAAGAACTATGGAGGTTGAGCCGTAAGTCAGCTTACTTCTTGAGGCTGAGTCAAGATGACATGATCAATGGTAGCTACATGTTGGCACTCAGGTAGAAATCATACTTAACGGTTGTCTGAATTTACAACAATTGCAGCCCTTGAGTTGCAGTTTCTTTGCAGTCCCTTCAACAGAAGCCGGACTGAAACTAATGAAAGATATAATTTTAGGCACTCAAAGAAGTTACTCAGCAACTTTGTTTTTCAGGGACTTAACAATAAAAGATAGCTTTTAAAAAGGAAATCAATGAGTGGACATGCAGGTCGAGGACAGGTTTAAACGAGTCATACTTATAACTTGAGTTTTTAAAGAAATAGATCAAGGATTTATTAACAATGGGAATAAAGGAAAGAACATTTGTTGTCATTACTCTTTTTGATAGACTGTGTCAGACTAAATCTACAGATAAAAACACAATATCCCTGAGAGTTTATGAGGATGCATGCACACATGCATCCAGATGAAAACAATAGTCATATCATGATATTTGAATAATTAATTTAAAGATAACTTCATGCTTTTCTCAGCCCTTTTGTTATTCTGATTAATGCAGTAAAGGCTGTTACTGATCTCGATTATTATGACATAATTAAAGAAAATGTGTTAATCTTAGCACTTTTCCTCCTTTAAGGCCAGACTGAAGTGGGATCACTTACCTCATGGAAAACAATAAAGTTGCCATGCACTCCAGTGGAGAAAAACACACTGCAGGGAGGCTCAGAATCACATATGCTCAATGTGAAATGTCACCTTTTGGGTGGTACGCACTTCCAAAGCTCTCACTGTAGCTGAAAAATGTCAACTTTTTTTCCTCTGTCCTTCTTGTAGTATTAATGTTATTCTTTTGATGAGCAAAGTCTGCAAAGAATGCAGAGTGGCATCTTTCTTTGCCAAAAAGTAAACTTAAAGTTAAATTTAGCCTTTTCCAGAATCTCAGGCTGGATCAAATATGCTGCTGCATTAACATCTGAAGACTCAAGTAAGAAAGGTTCTTAATCCATTTTTAAGCCCCTTGAATTGTCTGCTTTTGCATGGACTTTCCCTTTGGACACATTCTAAAATGACAGATGTGTTGGTGGTTCAATATATTCTTTTTAAGTTGACATATAATGGCACATTATAGGCTTTTTACTGTAAATGGACAACATTTTGAGTCGTAGTTACATTAAAAAAACAGAAATTATATCTTGACAAGCAATTAAACCATTGTACTTGATTCTGCTGTCAGAGGTCCCTTTGTCAAAACAATGAAGACATCGACTCAGTTTGATGTCATGAAGTAGCGTGGGATTATGGGAATTGTTATCATTTGTTAAACAGACAACATTGCAGATGGAAATGTGTTGTGAGTCGCGTTCAACAACTTCCTTCCTCGGTCTTTGAGATGTCATGCAAAGCAACCTTACCCTGAATGAACATTTGGGATTATTGGGTCTGACCAATGTTTGAAACATTTGGAATAATTCAAATAAGTACAAACAACAAAAATATCACCTGCCATTTTAATGTGGAAATGAGACTTCTTATATCATTAAGGACCCTGCTGTCCACAAATTTAAAGATGATGACCCTTGTTTTAGACAAACAGCATCCTGTGCCACAAGCTGACAAGTCAAATTTGATGTTAATGAGAATGTCAAGAAGGCCTTTGCAACAGGTGTGTCTCTATCCAGACAGTGATCTTTTAATCTGCTAATGCGTAGGGAAGAATAATCCCACATCTGGAAGTTTTACTACTCTGTAATTGCGGAGCTGCTTGTGAGCAGCCCCCAGAGCCTCGGAGAGAAAGAATGACCTGCATTCAGCTCCAAACACAGACAGACACGATAACATTTAGAGGGGATGAAATTTGTGTTAATTTCAGATGACTTGCCTTTTCCAAACCAATTTGGTTTTCGCTCTGTTTGTTGACGTTCCCTTTAATGTGACGAATGTGACATGCATTTCCACAACAGATGGATTAATGTTTTTCTTTTCTCTGTGTATTTTTTCCCTCTTTTTTCATTCCCCTCTACTCTCTCTCTCTTTTTCTCTCTCTTGCAGGATTTCATCTAGACAGGTGCTTCCTGTCCGGACTTTGACGTAAAATTAAACACAAGTCCAGATGTGAAGTGTGCGTGTGTGTCTCTGCGTGTGTGTCTCTGCATGTGTGTGCATGCATGCGTGTGCATGTCTAAGGCAGACAGAGGGAGAGGCATGTTTCTGGTGCACGGTCTGGTCATTTTTACCACTGCTGAAAGAAGGAGGAATAAAAAGAAATAAAGTGAGACAGACAGGAGAAGAGAGAAGGCGGCTGTGAAAGAAAATCTGCGACAAATGCAATACCATGATTTTAACAAGTTAACTGTCCCTGGACCTGTTATCGGTAAAAGACAAGCAGAGCGAGGACAAGAAGTTAAGACAAGTGATAACCTAATTATTCCAAATACAATCTTTCAGCCAATGCTTGACACCCGTCTAAGAATCCATGTCGTTTTGTCTTTTGATTAGTCATCCATCTGTATCTTTACTTTGTGAGTGGGCCCCTTTTTTCATGTGTTCCTTCCTAAAATAGCCGACTTACATATTCACATAAAATGTTGACATTTTTGGCTAAGATTTTAGCTAATGTCTGCTTGAAGCTGACTCCAGGTTAATGGCGTCACAATGTGGCTTTGAAAGACCAGTCAAATACAGCCGTCTAAAAGACGTGCTTTCCCGTTCTTCCTCTGCTTTTCTCGTCCTTGTTCTGAATGGAGAGACAGGGGAAGGGGAAAGAGAGACAGAGAGGGAGAAATGGAAAGGTCATGAGTGATGGATGCTTTGTGTGTCTCTGTCATTCCCAATTACTGAACTTTGCCTTTTAAAGCGTCGCTCAGATGCATTTCTCATTTCTGCCTTTCTGACTGATGAAGAGCAGGCCCTGACTGGGGGGCACTGTGTGTTTTAAACACCGCCTCACTCGTCATTCAGTATTTACTTCAGATACAATACACTGCGGCCGCTGCTCCCGCTCCGCACCCGCTCCTCCACTGCAACTTTCTTGATTTGTATTCATTCTCGTGTACTGTTATCGAATGTATAGTTTCCCTGCGCTCAGGTCTGTTATGGTGCGATGCAAAGAAAAATGAGATTACATATCGTGTTTTTTTTGTTTTTTTTTGAGTGTTCAAAGCTACAAAAATAAACCGCAGGGAACAGGGAGTCTTCAGGGGGAGGCTGCACTTTGATACTGAGCAGCGTAGATGCATACATTGCCTACAGTTGGTGCTTGTGGCACACACTTGTATCCAGTCTCATCTCTTTAGAGCTTATTACCTTTATGGTTATTGATACCTAACATTTATATTGCGCTGTTGAGTTGGCGAACAGCATAGGAAACATTGAAAAGTTATGTAGAGTTTTATGTTCATGACTGAATAACCTTTTGCATGCAAGAAAATGAAAAATCCAAATAACTGCATAAATATGTGTTGTACACTTGCAGTTCCAGTGCATGCGCTCCTATCCTTGTGTTCATACACTTTACATGTATTTTTTTTTCCTCAATATCCGCCTGAAAAGAAGCATTTCAAATGATTTCACTGCCCCATATTAAACACAATATGGCCCGGACAGCTGCTTCATGTGGTCCCCTGTTATTTTTTAAGGGAAAAGAAAGAGAGGGTAGAGGGACAGGTGCTATGGCAGGCAGCTAGGTTAATCTCCTCTGTGCACTGTCAGCCTCCTCGCAAAAACTTTAAAAAGTGTCATGTTGACTAGCTGTAACACTGTGACACTCTACAGACATAGGAAGAAGAGGTGGGAGGAGAGGAAACAGAGATTGAGACAGAGCAGGAGGGGTGGAGGGACAAAAAGAAAAAAAAAATAAAATAAGCCAAATATATACAGCAGAATCCTCCAACACCTTCCTCGTTCCTCGATTCTTCCACCCACTGACTATATTAAAATCATTCCCTGTTAATACATCTATTTTCTGCTCGTGAAAACCTCCCTAAGTGTCACGATAAAGGTGGAGGTGGTTTGTGAGGTCGGCCCGAGGAGAGCTTTACGAGACAAGCTGCGCTGATATATGGCTCACGGAGACTCCATTAAAACCCTGGACCTGCGCCATTTGGGAAAATGGAGGTCACTCATGCTAGGGTCATGTGACATCTATAAAATCAAACTTTTTTTCTTAATATCTGGTCGTATATCACCTTTCCCCCCCCCCCACCCTTTTTTTTTCCCCGCTAATGCTTGAATCTTAAACAATAGGTCCAGGGTCGGGGATGATCGTTTTTCAAGAGGTAGAGGGGGGTTGCGTGTTTGTGTGTGTGTGTGTGTGTGTATGTGCGCGGGGTTGGTAAGTGGACCGGGGTGATGCTCGGGTTTTGATAAATGTACCATATCAGATCTGCAGAGGAGCATAAGGCGAACAATCTGCAGTTGGTTAATCTTGGAAAGACAAGAACAGGTGTGTAAAGGCATGGTCGGGAGTCCTTTTTTCCCCCCTTTCTTTATCCCGTCTCTCCTTTCTTCTCCTCCATCGCGTCACATCTCTCTCCCTCTGTTTGTCATGCCCGGCTTCTCATTTCGTCCCTCTCTGCAGGTAACCTAATTAAAGTGACTTCATGCTTTCTCCCTCACCTTACACACATAATTGTTTCCATCTCTTGCGCTTGTTCTGCCTTTTTCTGTTTTTCCCACACTCTTTGTACGAGTCTTAAACTTGTCTTAAACTTATCCTCCTTCTTTTTTACTCGAGCGTCTGTCCTCGTACTGTATACCCTTAAACCCAGAGAAAGATGTCATTTCCCCATCTCTGCCTGCCTCCATCTCTCTGGTTCTCCTTCCCCTTATCTTCATGTCTCTTTAAGCCATGAGTGTGTGTCCTGTCTGTCTACCCGTGGCTCTCGGCTCCCTAGGGCAGCATTTCCAGGCTTCATTTGTTTGAGGGCTTTCTAATCTGGGGACTGGGACAACCTCAGTCCACCGTGCCCTCGTCAATCATCCTCGCAGAGGAGCAGAGAGGAGGTGAAGAAGGAGTAGAGAGGAGGAAGAGGACTGGAGGTGATGGCGTGATTAGTTATCTGTCCTCGCTCTCGCCCACCCGCCCCATCGCCACCGACTACCACTCCCTCCATCTCTCCAATCTCTCACTCCTTCTCCCCTTTTTACCTATCTCTCTCCCTCGCTGTTTCTCCATCTATCGTGCCTTCTTATCTCTCTTTTTCCCTCCTCCCCTCCCCTGCAACCTGAGCGCCAGCCTGTAGCGCCAGCCATACCTCTGTCCGTCTGTCTATTTATCCGTCTGTCTGATTGTCTGACCTCAGCCCCGACGGTGGTCCCTTTTGTGTCTGCGGACAAATGAGGATGACCTTTTATTGTAAAACAGACACCTACAGGGAGGGATGAAACCGCCAGTGTTTAAATTAACAACAGAGAGAAGAGAGGGAGAGGGAGGCCATTTCAAACAGAGAGAGGGCGTTGGGCGGAGGGGGAGAGAGTGTAAAGTTTTTTGAAGTTCTAATAATTATAGAACACTGTTTGCGTCAAACTGGCATGGCCACTGTTCGATAATAAAGTTCCCTACCTGGCCGGCAGCTATTGATGAACAGTGGTGGAACAGTGAGGAGCGGACCTCTTGAACGCACCCCGGACCCATCAGTGTGGGTGCATGAATTATAAATGGCATTGACTGTGGAGGCCATAAGAGTAGACAGAGTATTATTGCACATGAAGGTCCATTCTGATTTTGATTATTTTTATTCCAGGGGGCTCACAAAAGGCCGTTGGTGAATATTCTAAAAGGGCACAGGGCTGAGATGGGCTTGATGGCAGGCTTTGATTTCTGGCTAATAGCCACTTCAAACAGGCCTGGACGGCCCGGAGACAGGGGAGGAAGGTGACACCGGGGCTAAAGGACAGAGGGACACAGGACGCGTGAGGAGGGCAGGCCACACGAACCACGCTCACACACACAGAAGGCATGTCACATTTTACAGTTCAAGTGTTGAGCCGACATTCATATCCAGAGCTGCAGGTTCAACTGGACAACGCACAGCAACCAGTCGCATATGTAAAGACACATACACATGTCAGACAAAAGATCCACACACTGTACTGATAGCTTCCAGCACTTTCATTTAAATAGAGTAGCGATTTAACAGAGCTCTCCATCAGATGTCGTCCAAGAACCATCGTGGCGAATATCAAGAAGTGATGTAGACACAAAACACTTTTTTATATACTATTATAATCCCGCAAGGGAAATTCCTTTTTTTCCCACTCACACACAGACGCACACATACACACATGCAATGTATAGAGGAGATGAGTGAAGGGGGTGCCACACATGCTACGGTACCCAATGAGCAGTGTTGGGGTCAGTGCCTTGCTCACCTCGGCAATGCCCAGGATGTGAACTAGTATTCTTCAACTACTAGTCAACGTAATACTTTTTTGATCCGAGTGGGACTTGAACCGGCGACCTTCGAGTCCCCCAGCCAAGTCCCATGGACTGAGGCTATTGCCACCCTCACTTATACTCAGGAAAATGGGTTAAAATGGGAAGAAAAGAATGGGAAATATATGCTATAAGAACATTTTGAATCAAAGATTCAGAGAAATCTAAAGCTTGAGTCACATAAATCATCCAGGGAAAATAATCATAGTGGAAACTTTATTTTTATGTATAAAGCAATGTAGTAATTAAGAATACATGTATATTACTTTTGCCCAAACGTTTTTTACACAACAACAGCAAGTACAAAACGAGCAACAGGGGCAAAACATGCATTGATACCTAAAACAAGGAAATCAATGCAAAACAAAACAAAGAGAATAATAAAAGGGGGAATACATTATCAGATATTAACTCCTGGGATTACTTACTGTCCTCCCATTCAGACATAATTCCCAGGATTTCCTGCATTAAAGATGAAATACACAACAATTAACTGAACGGATTCTCATTTATTCCTGTTACAAATATTCTGTTTATATGCAGGTAAAAGGGACAGCCATGGGCAGCTCCACTGCACCAAACAATCATTCCTCATACTTTGAGTTCACGGTAAATACTTCCTCCCTTTGACCTTTGATGACATATTCCTCATTTGGTTGAGAAGTATAAAAGAATACTTGGATTTCAAACGCTTTGTAAAGGCAAGCCGTCATCTTTTACAATTAACAGTCGATCAAGAACCTCCAAATCAAATTGCTGGATACTTTGATCATCAAAGCGCAAGATAAATTGGTAACAGGTCTCTGTAGGAAACAGACAGGAACACATTATTACATAGATATATGGCAGGAGTTTTCCAGCCCACCTTCAGCGCCCGGTCTTCCAATTAGCCGGTTTGATATAATATGCTGCATTTATAGTTCGGATGGGTGAAATGTTCAGAGATAGGCAGTACGAGGAAGGCGCAAAGCAAACAATACTTTAACATATAAAACATTATAGACATGATCAAATGTCCTTGTGGATTGACTTTGCTTGTTGGTCCAGTGTGACAACAGATTGTCTCTCACTTGAGTGACCATTTGTACAAAGGTGGTGCAGATCTCGTAGCTCATAATGTCTCTACCACTTGAAAATGTAAGGTTTGGATGGTGCAGCATTTAAAGAAACACTCACTAGTCGAGTGTTATGTATGCAGAACGCTTATAGTTGTTTAAACCTGCATGCATTTGCTGGCAACATACAGTAACATGCAGCCAGAGAGGTGTGGCAGAACAGTATGAGACATCTAAGGCACAAATTTGCCTTCTACTGTATGTGTCCATGCAGACACACAAACAGACTTCCTAACTTTGTGGATTAGGATGTGTCGGTTTTAAGATACATTTTTGCCTCTCATCCCTTCTCAGTCTGTCTCTCTCTCTCTACACACACACACACACACACACACACACACACACACACACACAAACACACAAATAGTCATAAAGAGGGAATCATGCAGACCACCTTGTTGCCTCCTGTGATCCGGAGGCCTTTGTCTCCTTTGGCCCATTTGATGTAAAGGCTTCTGGGTAGGGAGACAAAGTCTGGATTATAGGCTGAATTTAATATAGCAAAATTAATCTACCCCTCTGCAGCACACACAGCACAAGCTCGCACACACTCTCACCTACACACACACACACACACACACACACACACACACACACACACACACACATACAAATACCCATCACAGTATAAATCTTCCTTAAGGTCCAGCTCCACCCCCTCTTCATCATAACTGCCTCTCATTCATTAGCTGCACAGAAACACACCAATATGTCCACTCGCACACACGCAAATGTGTCCTCGCACATACACACATATAGACCAACAGGGACAGCCACCCGACTGAGGTAGCCCCCACGCCACAGTCCCACTCTCTCTCTTTTAATTACAAAGAATGGGCCTGGGTAGGTCACACAAAACAAATCAATATCTCTAAAAGAAATATTCAAATGTGACCTAGAAAACAGAGCTTGCGCCCCCATTTTATCATTGATTTTTGACGCAAGGCGATTTAGTCTTTGAGAGATTCTTTTTTTTGGTGTTTTTTTTTCCTTGTTTTATTTTTTGTTTTTTTTTCTGAGCGCCAAACAGCACATAAATATTTACTCTAAAGCACAAGTACGTGAGAATGAATATTGAATTCTGAGGTAAGCATGTGTGTATGATCCAATATCCATCCAAAGCGCCCGCACATTGTCTCAGCCAGAAAAGGCAATATGAATATAAGCATATTTGTTGGAGGCAGGGTCAATATCATGAGGTGGGTATGGTGTGTGCCTCTGAGGCTGCTTAGAGAGATAGTTTGAAATCGATGGTGTGTCTGGCACCCAGCTCGTTGTCTGATTACTCTTTTGTTTCTTACAGCAGCCGGGTTCATTTATTTGTTTCACATACAATCAGGCTGGAAGAGACTCTGTCTCTCTTTTACTTCTTCCATTTAGAAACACTCACAGATCATTGCAGGTATCTTTTTAAGAAAACTGGTTTATCTTCTTTGAAAAAGTCAATTCTATTCAGAGAAGATTTGCTGAGCTTGTGTACCCCTGTTTTCCACCCACAGTGCACTGCTTCGAAGCCGTGCTATCACTTATTTTTTAAAAAATTTTTTGCCTGGGAGCTGCCCTGTCCAGCGGCACCCTCGGACTGTTAGAGACTGAGCAGATTCATTGGGGTGGACGGAAGGGATGGAAACTGCCAGCTTTCCCGTCTCATGCCTTCATAAAACAATTTCAGCTGTCATGATTAGATGTTTGGCATTTGTTACCTCTGTCGTGCAGTTTACTGCTTGAGAAAAGATACAGCTCTCCTCCGGAGTGGGCTTAAATAATGACCAGCAATGTCCTCTATGTTCAAAGTGTCCACATGTGTAATCCAGAAACATGCAGTCAAATCCACACTATAATTAATGTTACCATAATGAAGTCACACAGTCGCTCAGTTGAAGCACTGGCAATGGTTTACAGTGTTTTGGAACGAGAACGCACAGATTACTTTCTACATGTGCATGAAGGTGCAGACTCAGCTGTTTGTGATGGGTTTTACTCTTAGCTGGTTTCTCTTGGTCCCTCTGCTCAGGTGTTCTGGGCTCTTCTGTGTGTGTGTGTGTGTGTGTGTGTTCACATTTTTTCGTGAGTTAGGAGGAAGAAGAGGATATAAGCCTGGATTAAGAGGATGATTTTTATCCTTGTAGGGGGTCTCTAAACGGTAAGAGATGGATGCAAGGTGACCCTATCTGGACACACACACACACACACGGAGATGGACTCTATAGAAGGAACGTGCAATCATCACGCACTCACCAATAAATACACATGCATGCAAAAAACACACATGAACACATACTCACAAGGGCAGAAGAACTCAAGGGGAGACTTGCGATCATCACACACACACACACACACACACACACACACACACACACACACACACATATTCAGGTGTGCCGTGATCCACAAATAGGGATTATATAGTGCTGATGTTAGAAGTTGAAGAAAGAAAAGGCTGCTCTGCCAAGGCTTCCTCTTCATTGTCACGCCGATAACACTAACAGTATTGACAGTGGATAGAGTCACACCTTCAATAACTTCTACTTTCCTTTATATCCGTCTTATTTTCCTCTTTCTGTTTGCACCTCTGACTTTTATGTTTCTATTTAAGTTGTGCCGTGAATGTATGTGGAGAAAAAAAAAAACGTGCCTGGCCGAGTGCTGGAAATAAACATGGAAGCTCGATTAATTGAGAGGTCTTCCAGCAGCTCATGATTTCTCCTCGGCTTCTTTGCCCCTTACATTCAGAGGAAGAGACGTGTGTGCGATCCTTATGGTTACTGATCGAGCATCAGTCCAGCGTCACGTCATTAAAGAGCAAAGGAGCAGGTGAGCCGGAGAAATAAAAGAATGACAGAGGAAGCGGAAAGGGTCACTGCGCCCTCTTTCATTTCATCTTTTCATTTTCCTTACAAGTGACGGCGGCGTTTGATGGAGGTACCGATTATAGTCGGACTTTTCTTTGTTCTCAGCCATTAGAGCTGGAGATAAGCAGCGGACAAGCAAATGGAATTTTCTTGTTCAAATCCTCCTCTTCCTCCTTCCCTGCCACTTCCTGCTTCCATCTCCTCCACCTCTGCTCCCATCGCTTTCTCCTCCTCATCGTTTTCCATCGCTGTGCCTACGTCCGAGGCTCTGATCAGATTCGGTCCTTTGGAAATGAGATTCCAAAGGACTCAGTTTATCACACAATGCTGAACGTGACCTTTGCTTTGTCTCTTTGTCTGTCTTGCAACATTTCTACAGAGTGTAAATGCAGTTCAGGCACACACACATGCACACACTACTTCCCATTTGAAGCGCATTTGACAAAAACTCTCAATACACTTTATTAAGAGTGGTAACAATGTGGGAACAGAAGAATAAAAGAAACAAAGATGACAGAATGTGGATGAAACGGGCGACATAGTGTAAACTGGGTGTTTGCTCTTGCAAGACTGGGGCCTTTGGGTCTTGACTTGGCCTTTGAGGTGGAAGTGTGGGTGTAAGGTCTGATCTAAAGAGCAGGTACAAACTCTGATTCCCTAACACGCTTACACATATTGTTAAATAACGTGCTCAAAGGGAAAGAACTACATCCTTGTGACTTCTTTTTGAAATGAGCTTTCCGCAGGGTTGCAGCAGGAGGGGAAAGTTGGTGTTAAACTTCACTCGTTTCTATGGTCACCCATCCTTTTCCCTCCATTTGACTTTCTTTTGGTCCTCTTCCCTTTCTGTCTATTCCCCTCTTCAGCCTTTAATACGAAAAATATAAAGGCCTGTATCCCACCTCATCTCTGCTGCTTCACCTTGAAGAGCAGCCCCCCCACCCCCCACCCCCTCCATGGGATCATTCCAAACAACTATTTCATTCAGGGATGGTAATCAGACAGACAGTCACACACACTTGTGTGCACACGTACACACGGTAATGGCAGCAAGTGATTACGCTCACAGATGAGGGATCATTTTTGTCCATTTTCTGGGAAGTAGTGATTGCTCACAGCATTCATTAGCAAATCGCAGAGGTCAAATGATTCAGAGGCAGCACTCGCTCTTTTAAAAACCCCCCTGCACAGTCCAAGATGAAAAAAAAAAGGGGAGACCGTGAATTAATAGACATACCGCAGGACTAGCTTGACAGAAGTTTAAAAAACAAAAAAAAAAAAAAAGGACACTGTTATTATGTCCTTGATCTCCCCGGAAAGTTTCATAATATAAGCAAAGCGCCAAAATAGCATCGTTTCATGGAGAATTTGCCGTAATTATCAACGAGAACTAGTTGCATTTTCACAAGAGGAGCTGTTTTGCGGCGCCTTGGTAGCAGGGGATACACATTGCACAGGCCTATTTGAATGGCACCGTGTGAGAATGCATCATTGAAATGTGTAATCCCCGAGCAGCTGGGGAGCTGTGTGTGATGAAGAGAGCTGGGCTTCATCACAGCCTCCACAGGAGACTGGATACGAGTCCGGAGCGAGAGAGAAGGGAGAGAGACAGACAGAGACGTAGAGACTGGGAGAGAGAAGGAGGGAGGAGGAGAGACACCATACTGACAGTATGAATGATACATCATATGATTGTCTTGGACAGAGCTGTTCTCTCTGACTGCCTATACTGCACTCTCCAACTGTCCTCCATTTCACAAGCCCTGGTGGACTGATTTATTACACTCAACTCAACTACGATAGACTGGACTTGGTGTTGTTGCCCATAAGTTTTCAAACTTTTTCCCATGGGGAATATTCCCAGAATGTGAGAAATTTTTTTTGGTGTAATTTGTCTCTTAGTTTGTTTTTTACCTCGCATATTTCCCCGATCCCAGTGATCTCCAATTGAAAATAAGTCAGAAAGGCGATACGCTTTGATTTTTTTTTTTTTTTTTTTTTTAAATAGCAGAGCCATCACCAAGGATCAGTTCAAACATCTAGTTCTCCCGTGACTCCATTCCTCACAAATGTTTATCCGTCTCAGTGTAAAATATCACTGTAGAAAAGTTTGCTGCCTTTCTTCAAGTGCTTCTGGGGTTGAAGTCGGATATTCTTTGTATGCCAACGACCAAAGAATCAACAGCAAAATCAAACAAAAGTGGTGTATCAAGACATATTTAAGTGGATATATCTGAAAATGCACTTTTGCTTTATCTTCTATCAACTTGCCAATAACGATCAATAATCTTTGAAGTGTGAAGCCTTCCCTTTGCTTTTCTCCCACCGCTCAACAAGCAGAGGGCCGGAATAAACACATGTCATCAGTCGGATAACAAGAATGGTGTGTTTGTGGGATGTAGGTTACATTTCAAAGGTTTGAAAGGCCAGAGAAAGCTACCGTCTGTGAATTATTGAAGAGGTAAGGGATAGGATGGAGAATATGAGTGAGTAGCATTTAGAGTTCAGAAGAGAGTGAGAGAGGGAGAGAGAGAGGGCAGGAGACGGCTGGCTCACTGTGCAGTTCTGTGTGCATGACCACGATGGGAAATCTATATACGCTAACCTTTCTTTGTCTGTAGTTTTATTGAAATTGACTGGTCAGAGGGACGGTGTTTCGCCAGAATGGTATGGAGCGGATCCGGTCCCCTCTGATTCCAGACCTCCTTCACTCCCCAACTTACAAACTGTGTTTGCGCTGTATGCGGATGATGAAATCTTGTAATATGTGAGATACTGCTTCCCAATTCTGTCTGCAACTCCTATCCAGCTCTTTTTTTTTTCCTTTTTCTAACATTCATGGCAGATAGAAAACTCACACTCTTGATAGTAAATGTGCATGTGCAAGTGTTACACTCGCAAGCCAGCACTCTTGTTCAGTTTTTAGATAATAAAGCAATTCTGTTTGTTTTCTGGTGATGTAGGCAAACTCCGCACAATCAGGATATTCAGATATCACCACACAGTATGGCCATAGGAACACTTATGGGATTACATTTGTTTTGGAATGAAAAGATATCAAATTTCACCGCTGTTTTGTGGCCATTTTCTAAATTTGCCCATTTACCGTAAATACAGACAATCATCAGAAATGACAACATATGGAATTGCAAAGAGGATTAGGCATAAACATCTCCCGTATCTCCACCAGCCACCCCGTTGAGGGAGGGCAGGTCGGCAAATAGGCTTTTCACATTTCAGACGCCACAATGTCACTCCATCTCATCGCGGCATCCATTACGTGCTACCTTGGGAATGAGGAGAGGTCCATGCTGAGAATCAGGGCAGAAAATGGCCGCCCACTAGGAGGGGTAAAATGGCCAGCGTTATTATTCTGGCTCCCCCCCAGGGGGAACTGGCCTGAATATAGATATGCAACATTATAAAACCAGGTTATTATCTGGGTGCAGGGTAACGGCCTCTTGGCTCTCTCTCCCCTATGACACACACACACACACACTGATAAACACATACATGAGCACGCGTTGCCTGCACACATATTGTAAAATCTGTGTGCAGTGTATTGGTAGTGTGGCTTACTGTGATGATTGCAGCCTTTCTGGTGATGGAGAGATGTTTACTGCCCCTGTTGTTGCCATTTTTTGTGTTTTCATCATGTGTAATTGTTTTTTTTGTGATTGTTCTCTTACTTCTTTTATTCGGAATTAACATCAAGCTTCCTCCAGTTCTTATCTCTGCCTCTGCTCTCTCAGTATACATAATGTCATTTTATGGTGCAATGATATTTCCGATTTCCAGTAATGCAGACGGCAGCTTCGTATCAGTGAGCATTATTCACTTATGGGGCTGCTTGCTTTAAAACATATTATTACTTTGGTAATAAATTTGTTATTTGAGTCGATATCGCTCTGTTATTTGTTTGTGTGTGTGTGTGTGTGTGTGTGTGTGTGTGTGTGTGTGTGTGTGTGTGTGTGTGTGTGTGTGTGTGTGTGTGTGTGTGTGTGTGTGTGTGTGTGTGTAGGGATTACATAGAGGTTTTGCAGATTATACCTGGCATGTTGAGCCATGTGTAGATATTCACCGCCACAATGATCTGGCTCTTTTCACAAATGCACACACGGACAAATGGACATTTTGTGCTATCTCCACATGCAGCACAGGATTGACACAAGCAATTTAAATTAGGAGTAAAGCTACTGGCCACCCCTCTCTCTCCCTCCCCCTGTCTCTCATTCTATATATATATGTCTTCTATGTCTATTTATGTTCTTATCTTCCTGTTCCTCTCCGTTTTCTTCCTCTCTCGGTTCCATCTCCCTCTCTCCCTCCTTCCTCTCTTGTTTTAAATTTCCCCTTTTTCTGTTCATCTCTGCTGATTGTACCTCCCTTCAGTGGATTTCCCCCCTTCCTCCTGATGCTTTTCATACAATTTAATAGCTCCCTCTCTTCTCTTCCTTCACCTCTCTCTATCTGTCTATCTGACTTTGCCAGGTCCGTGCTAATTCCCTCCTTTATTCATGAACCTAACCCTGCTGGGTTTGTTGGCTTGGTGTGTATATATGTATGTGTGTGCATGTGTGTGTGTGTGTGTGTGTGTGTGTGTGTGTGTGTGTGTGTGTGTGTGTGTGCAAGAGGCAAGGCAGACAGTAAATAGGAATATGAATCTTTAAGGGCCTGCTGCTACTGTGGCTGAAATGACTTTTCAGAGCCGCGGTGATTTTCCAAGAAGGATGTTGATGAGGGCAGGATTGCAAGGGGTGTGTGTGTGTGTGTGTGTGTGTGTGTGTGTGTGTGTGTGTGTGTGTGTGTGTGTGTGTGTGTGTGTGTGTGCTCTTTTACTGCGTGCCTGTTTTGTCTCTCTGTGAATAAAAAAAAAAAAAAAAGTGATCTCAGTCGTTGTGTCTCCAAATCTCCTTCATAAATCCCAGAATCCTTTTAACTTTATAATCTCCTTTGTTTTAAACCACAAAGCAGCGTTTGTTCAGTGCGTCGTGTCTCTTGATGATGATTACGAAGCAGGCTTCACATGAATGTTTTGTTTCAGTTCAATCCACACGTGAACTAAAGAATATCAAACTATAGATCAACCCATCAAAACAGAGCTCCGCTCTTGTTTTTGGCATTTGTTTTATTCCACAAACCTGTCCTCACAAGCACCTCCGCCTCCCTGCGGTTGTAGCCAGCGGACAGAGTGCAGGACCTAAACGACTATCTGAGCACCACGACCATGTGTCTCCAGCCCAAAGTGTCAGGTTGATTACTCACCGCTGACCATGATGAGTCAGCAATAATTCATTAGCGGCACCGGGAGCGTGGTTGGGGATAGCAGCTGGGGGGGGGTCAGGGTTAGGGGTCGGAGGTCATGTGGGAGGTGCCGCTAACTGAATGAAAATAAGTGGCTAGCCTTGGAACGTGCGCTATCAAAATATTTGACATTTGGTGGAATCCAGTGGGGAGACGAAATGTCAAATAAATGGAAAATATTTATTCAAGAGATGTAGATAAGAAGTGAGCCGAAAAAAAAAAAAGAAAAAAAAAATCTGGTGCGAGAACTGGTAGGAACAGTGCGTCCAAGAATTGTTGCTGATGTGTTCATCTCAGAGGGATTTTGAATGTTGTGTGTGACAGTATATTTATAAATCTTTTTTAAGGTAGATGCACTGAATGTTCAAAAGATTTAGACACCCTTGTTTATACCTTGTAGATTTTACTATATGACATTGTTTGTATTAACAGCAAGTGCACCATGTCTTTTGTGTTTTGATTACACCTAATTATGATACTGAATGTGGAATTTACCCAGATTTGATGTCTTGACCATAATGCAGATTTCAATGTCTGTGTAAAAGACAAAAACAGTTGTGCTTTATATTAAAGTCATTGTAATAAGAGTTCATGGGAAATAACGGCTTTGTTAGTCGTCATAAGACGCTTATAAACATTAATATGACCATGTAAGTGCTAATTCTACTAACTAATAATTATGTTTATTGTTGATTATAAGACATTTATAGGCACTTAACAGTTTATAGACCCTTAAGGATGTTAATAAGATTATTGATTTATAATGCACTTTATGCACCAGATCTAAAGCAGGAACAAGGCCTTTTCACAAGGACCCTCACATAAAGTGTTCCTAAAAAAATGATCCAAAGTCTTTTGACTTTTTCTAACTTATCTTAGATTCTAAAAAAAAAAAACCTCATCATGCCTCACAAGGTTAGCTCATAGGCGACAACTGTTTTTACATTAGATTAGATTTAGCTCTAGATGGAACATCTTGAAAGGTCAGTGGGTGAGATTGTCCCGTTTCATAAACTAATCAAAGCTGACACCCCCATCAAAAAGGTCCAAGCAACTGCTGACAGATTTAAAAAAAAAAAAAAAAAAAAAGATTTGACTGTGTTTGTGTGAGTGTATGTGTGTCAGTCTGAGTGAGTGTGGATCTCTGGCCGTACACCTGCTGGAGTGTGCCTGCCACTCCAGGGTGTCTGTCACTAGCCTCCATCACATTACCATACAGCCATGACATCTCTGGCAGCCTTCTGAAGCCTCAAATCTGATAAAAACAGAGATAAATCTGATCTCTGATCTTCCTGATGAATATGATAAGACCTGCTCCAGGTTAATGGACCTTGACACCTATCAGGGCCCCGGGAACCGCTGATCCTGGATCAGAGGTGGAAGAGACTGTGGAGGTGGAGTAAGAGGGAGTAAGACCCAGGAGGGTTTAGCAGAAGCTGCCCTGGAGAGGTGCTCGCAGGCTGGGCTTGGATGACAGCCATGACTGGGTGACGGTCCAAAGCTCCATGCAAAGCCCGTCTCTCCTGTCTGTGGGAGAGAGGAGGCACTCGTTTTCTGTAGCGTGCACACACACACGCACGCACACACACACACACACACACACACACACACACACACACACACACACACACACACACACACACACACACACACACACACAAACCTTTCTGTTTCTCCTTTCCTGTTTTTTTTAATTCTCCCATCCTATCACCCTTCTCCTCCTCTCGTCTCTCACGTATTCTTGTCTCTTCTTGACTCTCACTCTCTTCTATTTCTGTTTTTCTCTCTCACACTCACTCACACTCACACCCGGGGATCTGGGGGATATATAGGGGTGTGGTAGAGCTAGTGATGGGGCTCTGCTTTGATGCCCAGTGGGAGATTACAGGGCCAAGAAGCAGAGATAAAAGTACAACCGAAACACAGGTATCTGCTCTTGCTTATGCCTTACAAACACATTCACACGCACACTTACACACATCCATAACACATGTTCCGAGGAGGCCCGGGATGCACACACACAGACACACACCTACATACACACCAACATCTAATGGCTAGTCAGTGACACTGAGGTCTTAGCCCCTGTCTGCCAGTCCTCATTTGTTTCCCAGCCCCTCCTATGTGTGTGTAGCAGTAGCACTTGCTACCGGGTGTCTTGTTACTCCTCAGAAGGTCTATTGATTTAACTCTTGCCACAATCTATAACACTATTGTCTTGCCTTAAGTGTCTCATCTGTACAATTCACTGGCAGGAGTCTATACATCAAAAACCCCGCCTGCTTAAGGATATTGGTATTCCGCAACATGCTGGGAATTCTTTCCCCCCCCCCCCGTCTCTCTGTGAATTTCACATTTCTTGCACACTCAACCTTACTTTTTTTAAAGCGAAGATGCTCGCAGCTAGGCGTAACACAGGCTGGTTTATTTTTACCGCTGTTGTGTTTATGAAGTCAATATTTTATTTCACAATATCATATAGCAGCGGTGTCGAGCAGGAGTTATATTTTAGAGAGCGGGACACAGATGAGATATGCAGCCTTGCCGTGGGATTTTGACATATTTTAAAAAGAATGACATCCTCTGAAAAACAACGCAGAGACCTACACTTGAGGAAATGAAAGAGAGAAAGAAAGAAAGAAAGGCTTGGGTTCGGGCCTCAAAAGGCCTGTAGGTATGTTGCCAGATCTGGCTTAGTTTAAATCTTAAGTACACTTTCTTTTCGGTGCCAGTGTATGTATTGGTTTCTGAACATGTGCAGATGTTTGGTCCTCTTTGTCCGAGCAGATTAAATCAACCTGAAAGCAACAAATCAACTCAGATTCTCGTTGAAAAACGCAGTCGCATTTTCAGGTATTCAAGTCTTTCTTGCGAGTAACCTATACACTCAGATGTTTGGTCCAGTATTCTTTACAATGATTGTAAGTCTTCTATTTATATTGCTTTTATACCATCCCGTACTAATAGCAATGGGGACTATAAAGAATCTAAGTACTTACATGCAGTTGTTATTCAGCTGATGCAAGTGCAATATTTAACAAGATTTAGCCCACAGTGCACAAATCTCAAGGTTACCTTTCTGAATCTGGTAATATCTTACCATTGATTACCTTCAAGTCGCACCGCAATACAAATGTTTAACAAGGGACTTTGGCCCCTCGTGAGCAGGATTAATTGATCTGGTAGGAATATTTAGAGAAACAATGATGGGTGACTGGGCAGGTGAGTTCCGCCGATGCTGACTAAATTCCAAGATGATGAAGTTTCTTTGTGAGCACCTTCACTGTGTGAAGCATCAAATGTTTGATTCATGTAAGCATCACAGTCAAAGTTATGTTATGAATCACTGATGAAGGTGACAAATTCAATAATAAATGTAAGCATTCGAGGGATGTGTTCCTTCCCATAGCCGCCATAACACACAGTAGCCTTGATGGTACCAAATGCCACTGTTTGAATTCAGACCGTCTGTGGACAATCCTGAAGCAAGGTATACATTTTTAATGCCATCCTCCACTTTAACCCACAGCCCACTGGCTTCACATTGTGAATCACTGTATGCTATTTATGTTGTTACCTCCGCCAAGGTGGTGTTTCCACGCGTGTCCAACTGTTTGTTGGTTGGTTTGTCAGCAGGATTACGCAAAAACTTCTGAACAGATTTCCAAGAAACTTGGATGACACAGAATAGGCCCCATTTACCCTTGGTGCTGATCCGGATAAAGGGACGGATCAGGATTCTTTTCACACTTTATAACAAGACGTTTACAAACATTTTTGTTAATTCCTCAGGGAAGAATGCATCGGTCATGAACAATTTGAAGCAGATCCTAGATAAGCTGATAGAAAATTATGGCTAAGCATGGTGTCATTTACTCCATCCGAACTGAATTAACCTTCTGGTAGTTTTTTTTTTCTCTTTGTCTGCATGTTGCCGGTGCACTCTGCAGCAGATCTCCATCTGCCAGTCCGTCTATCACACCATCACGTTAATAAGCTAACCTCAGATCTCGGTGTCACGTTGAGGGCCACTGTCACTGCGGAGATATCAGCAGTGTAATCCGTGGGAGGTACATGTACCTCATCCCAGTTACCGTCGCCGGGCTCAGCGGGATATGACACGGGCCCAGCAGGAAGGGCTGGTGATTAAAGCGGGACGAGGTTACGAAGATGCCATTACATTGGCAGATGATCAGAGCCACAAACACATGATGATTGTTTGTTCAGCGTCAGTACACGAACTGCAGTGACATTACAGGAATATTCATCTTTGTTTGGCAAATTGTATTGAGACAAATCACTGCATGTCCATCTGTCCTTCTATCCATATATCTATCTCTCTGTCATTCATCTGTCTATCTATCCGTCTGTCTGTCTGTCTGTCTGTCTGTCTGTCTGTGTATCTCATGAAAAATAGCATTCTTTCTCTGATGCACACATTTTCACAAATAATTCATTCCATCTCTGTATTGGTCCAGAATATTTACACTGGAAATCAAATTCTGTTGTTGTTTGTGGCGCAGGCATGAATAAAAACATGAGGGTGATTTTCCAAGGCAGAATAATGTGCCATTGGCGCCTTTTCCTCTGGAGTTCCATTGCCCTAAAATGAGGCCCGGTCAGACGGGGAGTGATGGTGTTCCATGATGGTATTATACGATCGCTACCTACCCGTGTGCGCTTCCTTCACCCTCTCCTGCGCTCCCTCTCTCATTCTGCCGTATCCCTCCTGCCTCGTTTCAGCCTCACCGCGGTGTCCAAATGCTAAAACCAGCCATTTTGGATCCGCATCACTGTCATTCCATTATGATGGGAGCAGGGAAGCGTGCACGCACATGTGCAAAGATCACAAATGTGTATGGAGTAATGCACACATGGCCACACACTGACATTGTTTCGCAATGGTAAAATCCCCCCGCAAAAAAATATCTAACATCGTGAAATCAGCTTGTGACAGAAAGATATTGTTGCTGCTGTATGCTGACAGGCATTCTTGGTTATAGCAGTTTTTAAATGTCAGTATACAGCACTGCTGGACGGTATTGTGGTATTCTGTGACTCCACAGATCTATTTCTGTAATTGGACTTACAGAGGAAAGGCAGTACATATGGGCATTATAAATGTATCTTTTGAATAGACAACTGGCACCATCACTGTAATAAATACTTAATTCAACCAGTGTTCTCTATCCAAATCATGTGTTGTACTGTCCTTTTGTGTGCCATATCATCGGTCCTGTTGTCCTTGAAATGTGTCAGAATGTCTTTTATTAGTCTGTAAGCCATCAATACGTCCTGCCGAACATTCAACATTCCTCCATTCCTGCTCTTTGGCCATTATAGTGATTCAAATTCTTATTCTGTCTTCGAATAGGCAGCACATCTGAGGCAGACTGTTCATTTATACAAGCCGAAGGCTTCCATTGAATGTAACAACGAGCCTACACAAAAAAAGTAATGTTTGTAGCAGGAACTTGATCCTTGGATGATGGCTGTGTTAAGATGGCAGATAGGGAGAGAAATCCTCCCCAGCGGTGCCTTCATCTTTGAAATGCAGGCCCTCCTCACACATGGCACCCTCTATGAATATTTCACACGTTTGTTGATATACATTTATTTACACACACATTTTTATTAGTGGAGAATTATGTCTTGGAAATGTCAAGGTTAATTTCCTGGTAAGGAGAGAGAGTGAGACGGGGGAGGGGGAGGCAAGGCCTTCAGCAAGGAGAAGAATATGGAGGGTTTTAAAATGTGTGCGTGTGTGTGTGACTCACTTGGTTGGTGCACGTCTGTGTTCAACAACCACACAAGAGAGAAGGACAGTAGCCCATGTAGCAAGTATAGAATAACCTTTATTATTCACATGTATGTGTCATAACAAGCAGTTTAGGAGGAAAAGGGAGCAGGAGAGAAGCGAATGTGTCGCCGGAGTGTGCTCAGTAAATACCTTCATCTGTTTCAGGTCAGCCTACATACCTGTGAGGAAGAGAGGAGGAACAGAGAAGGCAAAGGTAAAGACAGAAGGCAAAAATATGTTTAGCAGGGCTAGTGTTGTTCTGGCTGTTATAAGTATATTTTCACCAACAAGGTTATTCCAGTCAAGCACATAAATGTTCAACATGTGGAAATCATGAATCAACAGAGCTGCATGGATGCAAATGCAGTCGTCATGATAACGTCCTCGTCAGACAAGTTTTACCACTGCTGGTGACAGTGGTGAAAGTTTAGACACCTCGGAACAGAAAAAAGGAGCAAAAGGTGAGTTAGATAAAATAGCTTGTATTCAGTCAAAAAATAAAATATCACTGTACGGCTGACGTGCACAAACAAACAATAAAGTGCATGTCACTGTTTCATTCTGCGCCCCTGCCTTCTTTCTTCCTTCCATCCAATTTACCCTCTTTCTTCCTGTTTGCCGAGACATTTTCCCCTCCGCTACAAAGCCGGCGTCATGTTCAGAGCTTTTCTACATAAGTGTTTCATGTCACTCCTTTTCCCCCTAAAACACACTTGCCTATTCCGTGTGTTCTTGGTCTTATATTTGGGTTTGAGAGTAGATAGGTAACATTAAAGAGCTATCACTTTCTCTCTCTGTCATTCCCCTCCTTCATACACCATTTGATCTGAAGCCAGATATGGCTTTCAGATGTTGATGCAGACACGCACGCACGCACACACACACACACACACAAAATACGTGCGTGCAAACACATGCACCGGCGCAAACAATTTGCACAGGCTTCTGACTGACAGATAAACAGTTTGAGGGAACACACGTACACGCACGCTCAAACATGTGCAAAAACACACCTTTATCTTGCAAAGGCTTTTATTTTGTGTATTTCCTCCTAGCCAAACATCAAAAGGCGAATACCGTCTCACAGACAAACAACAATATTACAATCCTCGGTACTCGACAATGCCATTTTCTAATGCCCCACCCTTGACAACTTGTGGAATGGGTTGAAGGGAAGGAGGATTCAAACAGACATGAATACACAACAAATACCACCTACAGCCAATAAAATATGCATGGCAGAGGACGTCTACCTTTAAACTGACTACTGTCAGAATTAATAACGCGCACGAAAAAACACAGTGACTGTTTTCCACAGGTGTTTGTCTGCGTGTCTCCATATTCTATTCTACCCATGTTCTATTTTTGCACGCACGGATGTTTGCATGCCTGTGCTCTCAGATACAACGCTGCTCAATAATGTAATGTCAGAATGCTCGAAAAAGCTCAGATTATTAGAGGACTTGCGAAGAAAAATGTTTCCGATTTTTTGTCATATTTTTGTTCACTTCTGCAAATTTGACAGCCATGTATAATGTCTCAAAATACGATAACTTCTAAACAGGACATAAATCAGTTTGACTACTGAGCAGAATTATAGCCACGCCGCAGATGTCTCCAAAGTGTTCAAGTACAAAATGTTCTGAAAGTCAAAATTAATGCACTTGGATTTTAAAAATGTGCCCAGGAAAAAAAAACCTTGATATGGTAGATCCCAATAACTCATCCTCTTTTCTTTTACTCCTGCCTTTGTTCACTCTCTTTCTGATCTGTAATTGAAAAAGCATTCCATTTTTATTTTTCACCGCTATCCAAAGGCTAAATCCAAAACACCAGCCAAGAGGTTAGCCTGGTCACCTGGCACCCACAGGCACTCTTTCTCCCAATCTCTCTCTCTCTCTCTCTCTCTCTCTCTCTCTCTCACACTCTCACACACACATACACACACACGCACACACGCACGCAGGCATGCACATACACACACCTGGCTGCTGTGCTTCAATAAACTGTAAATTCCTCCTCTGCGCCCACCGTACCCAAGCTAACCCTTTAAAAGTCACCCGCCTCCACCTTGTAATGCATGAACACACAGACACACACACACACACACACACACACACACACGCACATACATACTTACCCACAGTCACACACAACAGACAAGCCCAAACACACAAAAAAACAATGTGGCTTAGTGGATGGTATCAAATTTAGTGGCCACGGGGATCTGGCTGGGGTCGTAAATCTATATCTAACATGTGAGAAAATCTCTACATGAATATCTGGAGACACAGGGGGAGAGGGAGACAGAGAGACAGACAGCAGGATGCAGAGCAAGAGACAAAGGGAAAGGAGGCAAAGTAAAGGGAGTCTTGTAGAGAAGGAGCAGAGGCACGGACAAACCGCATCAGTAGGAGACAGGAAGCCGAGCGAGGTACAGCGGCGAAATAAACAAATGCAGGACGGGAGAGAGAAAGCGAGTGGGAGAGTGGGCGACAAAGCACAGCGGAGGAGAGGGGGAATAAGAGATAAAGATAAACCGGCAGAGGGAGAAATAGAAAGATAGACGGAGCAGGAGAGTCACAGACGGAGGGTATGACAGCGAGAGATATTTGGGCGGAGAGAGACCGAGCGAGGGAGAGAAGGAGGGCTGAGTGAGAGCCAGAGACAGACAGACAGACAGACAGACAGACAGAGAGATACATGACCCCTCTCTCTCTAACAATGGCTCTTCATGTGGTGCCCAGCTTAGCAGGCGAGCCGGTGGAATCAGGAATGTGGAATGTGGGATTTCAGGCTTGGAAGTGATAGCTACTGTCTGTGTGTAATATTTAGGGCCGACACAGGGAGCCTCTGGCACGCCATGAAACACATGGACGCCACTGCTCTCTCTGCTGCGAGTCGGTTTATGTCGCGAGCATGCGTGCGCATACATACATACATACGGGCGAAAAAAGCGTTGAATATATGCTTATATAATATTTTGTATAATTTATACGTCTAAGAAAAAACCTTCATGTATTTTTCCCCTCACTGAATTGTCCCCAGTGTCGTACTGTTTCCGTCAGTTTAATCACAGTTTGTATGACATGTGGTTGAGGAAATGTCCAGACGTTTTGCGTAAGTAAATGTTGCACCGCCTCAATGTAAAAATACTCCGCATATAAAGTGAAGTGAAATCCCACATTTAACATTTTTCTTCTAGGGAAAAAAAAAAGGTAAGTGATAATAATGCAGAACTGAGTGTTAAATGATTAAATACTGTTGTTAATAAAGCTTCCACTCAGGATCATTTTTATTATTGATTCATCTTTTAGACTCTTTTCTTGTTTAAATGATCAGTTGTTGGGTCTATAAAATGTCAGAAATTGGTTTAAAAAAAAAATCAAATCCTCGTCAAGATTTTCAGTTAATTTAAGAGAATAAGAGGAGAGAAGAAAGCAGAATATATTCACATTTAAAATGTATTTATTTTCTTCTTCAAACTGAGTTGTTGACAACAAAACAATTCATCTTTGCAGCTGTTATTATAAACATAAAAGTATGATTCATACATAAATGTGTATTTAAATGGTCTAAATTAGGTTAATTAATAAAAAATATAGTTAAATATATAAAAAATGCATCATACTTAATGTGTTGATGATATACTTCGTATAATAATATGAATTTGCTAACTGACTATAGCTGTTGAAATAACAATATTTGACTCTTAAATGTAATTGAGTAGAAGGATAGTACACAGTTGGTAAATAGAATAAGATTGTACACTACATGACTTCATATACTCCATACACATCTGGTCTAGGAGGCCTATCATAAAGATATATAGAGGCCCTAACGAATGTCCACTGTCAATTGCGCGAATAAAAAAAGTTGAGCAAACCTTGTTCAGGGGAGTCTATTCTTCACAAGTTCCCTGCATAAATAAAAAGTTGGGAGTATACACACACTCACAGATGCTGTATATTGTCACACTTTGTCTCTCACTCTCCATCTCTCTCTCCTTCACACACACTGAGCTAATACACACACACACACGTACACACACACACTGCTTCTAACACAGGAGACAGTTGTTGCTGGCCGCCCCAATGCCTGTCATGGCTGTTAGGCCAAATCCCATGAATTATGGCTCTTCCAGATGTAAGAGATTTCTAAGCTGCCTCCAACGGCCTGCGGTCTGTGGTGAGAGAGAGAGAGAGGGAGAGAGAGAGAGAGAAAAAGAGAGAGAGAGAGATTTGGGTTTGTGCAGTGTCATCCAAAAATCCATCTTCCTTTCTCCATCCCTCATCTTTATTATTATTTTCAGTCCGTACTCTATCAGTAGAAAAACTGTCATTACTTCCAATTACCTTCGGACAAAAATATCATTTTGCCCATCACTTTTGTAAAATTTCTTAAGAATATGTGACTTATAACTGTGAGGAAGAGTGACGACCTAGCGCGCTCATGTTTTTTTTTTTTTTTTTTTACTGGAGGGCTGGAATTGGATATTTGTGGAGGAATATGTTTTTTCCACCTGAATGGCGGTGTTTGTGCGAAATCAAACGACAACTCTTTCTACATTACCCCTCCTCCCATTTTTATTTATTACTTTTTATTTTTTACTGATTTTCAGAGTAAAATGTAGAAATCAGATCACATGTGACGTTCTGGTGCAACAACGGCATTGGCATTTACATATTGAATATCAGAAAATATATAGCCGTCACACATTTCTTTAAAAAAAAAAAAAAAAACAACTACCAGTTGCTGCGGGATTATCGACACATTGATCATTTTGTCTGACCAGTGCATTAGCTTAATTCCCCCGCATGCACGTCAACACTTAAAATTCAACCCCCATCGTTCTCTCACTTCGTTTGGTCTGCTCTCACTCTTTCTCTCATTAGTACTTCGTAACCAGACAGTTTATTTGAAATTATGAAAGCATTACACCCTCTGATGTAGCAGTTTAAAAATCAATAGCTGAAACCCTAGCCGCTTCACTTAAGCCCTCTCCTATGGCAAAGGGGATGTCTCTTTCTCCCTCTCTCTTAAATGGTAATTTCATTTGCAGTCACTAAGACCTCGCCGATAATTACCAATGCCCTGAGAGAGAAAGAGGCGAGTGAAGGAGAGGAGAGATGGGAGACAGGAGGAGAGGGTAAGGAGGAGAGATGGATTAAGAAAGGAGAGTGAATGCCAGTCATTAGAAAAGCTTTCCTCTCTCCCTCCTTTGATCAGAGTTAAGAACACATTGCCTTCGCTCTATCGCTCCCTGACACCAACCTCTGAAAAGAAAAGATGGAGCACAGGAGCGGGGGGGAAAAAAAAGGTGAGTGAGGGATAGACCGACAAAAAGAAAAAAAAAAGATCCCTGAAGTCTTAAATAGCAGGCCTTAATTTTGACATTGAACCCTCTCTGTTCTTGGGTTACACCGGGGCCGTCCATTTTCAGAGAGCTCCGCCATCCACCCCCCCTCCCTTCCTCTCTCTCGTCTTCATCTCTCAAATGAACTAATCAGAAAGAGGAATATGAAGTGTCCTGCAGGATCCATTTCTCTAGAAGCATATGGCAATGATTGATGGGGGACAACTTTGACTTTCTCGGGTCATCCTCCTCGCGCACATCTGGGAGCACGCAATAATTCTCTTAATTTTAGACCCCGTCTCCTCCTTCGGCCCCCCCCCCCCCCCCCCTTTTTTCTATCCTATTTTTTCGTCAAAGAACTTCAATTTCACTTTGGTGAAAAAAAAAAAAAGGAAAAAGTGAGAGCCTCCTTTCAGCCTGTCCCTCCTCTTTCTCCCTTGCTCTCTCAAGGCTAACACAACCAGTCATTTTGGCTGAAATAAAGGTACTGTAGTGGTTGCCAGATGTTTATAAGGGCTGTTGGGGCAATCCCCATGTTTTTTTTTGTTTTTTTACGGCTCCCATGATTTTTCTTTCTTGCTTAAAAAAGCCTTAAGAACCACTTACGCCGTATAGCCACGGTAACTGGATTTACCATATGTGTAATGCTAGTTGATATTTCATCATGACAAATACTGTAAAAGAGCCACAAGGAATATGAGTTACCTGTGTTTATTGCTTTTGAATGGATTTCAGTCTGACGGCAGGTTATTTTTTTACAAAAAAGCAGCACATCCTGAGATTCATGCACAGCTCAGTCTAAAGGAGGAAAAAAAATCAGTTTTGTTTCAGTTTTGTTTGGTTGCTCCATTAATTCAAATGAAAAGTTAGAAGGAAAATGATCTGACTCATTATTCGCAGGCGTTTTCCAACGAGCTTTTAACTTTTCGGTGTGTAGTGCGAGAGAGAGAGAGAGAGGGAGAGAGAGGGAGAGAGAGGGATGGGGGAGAGAGACAACCATCTCAAACCTCCCCGACAGCAACTGGGCCTTGTTAGCTGTGCATTGAAATCATCTTTGACTCTGGGTTTACAATAACAGAGAGGAACTTCGACCGCTAAATGCTTTCGGGAAACCCACCCGTCCTCCTCCTGCCATGTGATGATCCCACCTCTGAAATATTCAGCGCCATTAACATTCCGATGGGTATCATCCCCTTTCAGACACAATTCGCTCTGCTCCTCAGACCTGTGGGCCAAGGCAGGGAGAGGCCCGGAGCAGATGCTATCTGCTCTCATTCTTCACCAGATCTCTCCTCCTCAAAACGCGCACTTACCACCGTTATATTTGGTGCAGAGGAAGCAGTATGCTGACTATTGAAAGGGTCTTGGAATAAATTCAAAAAGCGAGATTGATTTGATTTTGGTTCTGTGAGTAACTAGCTCGAGGAGATTTGTTTTTAATTTAATAGCATGTAGTTTTTAATTGTAATTAAGCTTACTCTAATTTAGCTGTTCAGACAGTGTTCTGTTATCTGTGAACGCTCAGCCCATTCAAAACTTCCATCTGTGTTATCGGCCTATAAAGCTGAAATGTGTTTGATCTTAATTGCTAATGATGTGACTGTGTGGGTAAATTGTTTTGCCAATCAGATCTTTGGTTCTCTCCTCTGCTCACAGCTGCTTTAATGTAGCCCGTGTGTTCATTAGTGTGTGTGTGTGTGTGTGTGTGTGTGTGTGTGTGTGTGTGTGTGTCTGTGTGTGTGTGTGTGTGTGTGTGTGTGTGTGTGTGTGTGTGCGCGCGCATGCGTGTGCGTGTGTGAGCTGTCTCTAATCATGTGTGATCATGTGAGAGACGGAGCACTACACTTTGAGCACAATTAGCCGGGCATTTAGGCGTCTTAATTGGTGACATTCGATCTCAGGCACTCGCTGATGAACCACTTAGCAGCAGACTTATGGATTAGCACCCGGCACAGCTCGCTCTTCTCAGATGTAACTAACAGGTCAGGAATTAGTGCTCTTAACACTGCCTTACAAATGAAGACAGCTGTATTGACTAGCATGGAAAACTACTTTTCTCCTCTGGTTTGCTCTGAGACTCAGTCTCCTCCTCGAGTCGTACTCCTGTCCTCTCTTCTTATCATCTCATGTCGTGTGTTTTCTCTTCTTATCAGCTGAAGCGAGCTTTTGTTTAAATGTTGCTCTCTCCTGGAAGATTTCAACCGCCTCGTTGGCAGCAGGCCACTCAGATTTGGCCGTGACAGCATTTGGCGTTTTGTTGTCATGGCGCTGAAGCTGTCTCAGTTGTCTGGGCAACATGTGCTGGGGCTCATGGGAGCCTCATAAATGTCATGTATCGATGGAACCGCTCGGGAGAGCAGGAAGTCCTTGCCAAAAAGAAGATAGATAGAGCGCCACTGGTGTTGGGGATGCCATGTTGCATTAAATCATGTTTGCGCACGCTAGCGCAGGCATACACGTGCACACTTGTACAGATGTGCATGCAACCATGCATACAAATACACTTGGCAGCATTTGCTTGCAAACACGTTGGTACACATGCAGTGATCACCAACAGAAGGCGCACAGATAACGCCGATGTGTGAACGAACTCTCCCTCCTCCACCTCTTATTCTCGCTCTCCCCTTGTATAATGTTGAAGGAGGCCAGTCAGCGGCCCCCACCCCGCCCTCTATAGGTGTGTCACATTTTCGCCACACGTTCCCCTCCCCAGGTCACTGTCATGTGCCCGGACCTACTGAGCATGCAGGCTTTAAACAGTAGAGACAGCACTTGTCCGTTAGATTAGCGTGTCCCCGACGTCACATGCCTTCGCCTGCACACGTCACCACTTGTCTGGAGGTGCCTGTCGAGGTTCATTAGAAAATGCCAAGATTTAAGAAAGAGAGAAATTTTGTCAAAAGGTAGACAAAAAAAAAACCCCTCTGAGTTGCACGTTATGTGTTTTCACTGAATGTGGGAACACTCATTTGATTTGATGCTGCGCGTTGCGTAAACACGGGTATGAAATGGGGTTATGTGTTTTCTTTTTTTTTTTCTGCTGCTTTTTTTTATCAATAAAAATGCCTTTTTGAATTTTCCTCTCTGATCAGGAATAAATATTCCTGACCCCACGTCATTATTATTCAACACAAAACACATATTCTAACCAACAAAGCAACTCCAGGCCGAGGCGAGGGCCAGCCGGCATTTCAAACGCCCCTGAGATTCCAGATATTCTAATACCGTGGGACCTCCTCTCATATTTATTGTGGGAATCAGAATTTATGATGAGTAAATTGGGCTTCTTCATCTGTGTGCCGGGGGGGTTGCAACATGCGGCCGAGATGGCTTGACTTATTGATTACAGGGAGCAGTATGCCCCATTTCAAAGGGAAGGAGAGCCCCCGCCACGCAACTTCTGAGAATTAATTTGCCCGGCATGGGCCTTCATGAGAAACACATGTCCGTGCACACACACAGGAACGCAAGCATAGACACAAACAGGCACACAAAAAAACCAAAGCCTGCAGGTAAAAGAATCACACTCCAAAAAAAAAAAAAAAGAGAGAGAGAGAAAAAAACAGCTACACATGCATGCAGCCCCCTGCAGCCCCCCCAACACACACACACACACACACATACATGAGACCAATTTTTTGCAGTGCTCCAGGTGACAAGACAAGGCCATTCTGTTGTAACCACAGATTGTGATCGAACTTGTTGGCACAGGCATAAACACTCTGAAACAGTCTTCCACTGTAATGTACCTAGAAAGTTGCACTTTTTTTTTTTTTTTGGTTAAGTTCATTCGTAGCCCGTGCGTGGTATTCACCTTGAAATCTAATGGTGTTTCTGTCTATCAAATAAGACATGTTGTTTATTTTTTTTTTATAATCTGCTATTTTGTGATGTGTTTTTCAGGGGAATAACAACAAAGAAAAAATGAAATACAAATACTGTGGCTGAAAAGTATTTTAAAGATCTTTTTTTTCTCTTTTTGGCCTTTCAGCCGTTCACATAGAATGACACTGTAACCGTACTGGAAGCAAATATGACTCCGACACGGTCCCATCCAAAGCGTTTCTCCAGAATCGAGTCACAGCTGAACTATCAGTGGTTCATCCCTGGCATTGTCCACAGGATCACCCTCTGCACTCAGACACCAGCTCCTATTTCACCAGCAGCACCCGCGCTAATTTATCATCATGGTCATGACAGACAACACATCTGTGTGTGAATGGATTGAGTGAGGAAAGAGGGAAGTGAAGGAGGGACAACAGTGAGAGCAGGGAAGAGGAGGTGGGGGGGCAGAGAGAGGGAAGAGTAGGAGGAAATATGGTAGCAAGGAGAATACGGATCGCACAATCGGCGAGGCTTTTTAAGGGTCATATTTTGTTTGAAGGGCCCCATCCTACCCTTGGCTTGACCTCTCTCTATCCCCGCTGCCTCCTCTCTCATAATATCGCTGTCAGCTAACCCCCTCGGCAACTGGACAGCTCATTGTCTTGGGCTATCTTATATTACAGCCCATATACTGCAGGTGTGATATGGAAAAGCATTAAAGCGCTTATAAGGAGTGAATTGAGAACGTAGACCTGCAGAGGTTTACGTCGCCATATAAAACTGTAGCTTTGCAGCTTACGAAAGGGCAAGTCCGTGACGACCTGCTTCTTGACGTTGGTCCCGTATAAAACATTCTTTTTTAAAAAATCTTTATAATTTATTTATGATATAATGCCGGTTGACTGACGCTGCTGTGTTGGCCGAGTCGAGCAGACGTTCTAGTGATGAGCGTGATGGGCAGATCGGTGGAACTGCGGGCGGACAACAGATGGGGAGACACACACTTACACCCGTGCGCCTTGTGTTCACATGTGCACGCCCATATTCATACAGTATTTGTGTGTGGTTGTGCGCACACGCACGCATATGTGTCGAGACAGCAGGTGTGCGCCTACACGCGTTCTCGCGTGTGTGTTCAAGCAAGCATATCTGTTTACTTTTGCTCTCCAAAACCCACTCACATTTGAATGCAGGAGACAGGACACATCTCCCTGCTCTGTGAGCCGCTAGACAGCTCAGTCAGAATATTTTAGAGTACACACACTCTCTCACACACACACACACACACACACACACACACACATACACACGCTTCCCTGGGGTACCCCATATACGGCGCCTGGGGAGTGCAAAATGGAACTTTTTAAAAGCCAAAAACACTTCTCCCGAACAAACTAGTCTGCTTAATAATACCACACCCGTGTTTCTCTCCCCTCTCTCACGACAGGCCGTTATTATCTACAAGGGGGCGGGTGTGTTTCGGCTGCTTTTTAGGGAAAGGTCGTGGTTGTTGTTTTGGTGTCTGAAAGCCTTGCTACAAGGCGGATGGCAAATAGACTATAAACTATTTGGAATCTATGCATCAACAAATACATTTTGGTATGGAAATGAAAAGAGGAAGGAGTTCGGGAATTGCGAATTTAGCGTGAAGCTCCTGTGACGCGCAAACTCCCGAGACGTTCGACTGACTGAATTGCTTATTTTGGACCTGCAGTACATGCTGCGATATTTTTGATGTGCGTTACATTGTGGAATCAAGAAAATCTATGTTGTTGAGTTTTCTTTCTTTCTTTATATATATATATATATATATATATATATATATATATATATATATATATATATATATATATATATATATATATATATATACACACCTTTTTCCCTTCTGTTGAGGTAAATGAACTTATGTACACACAGACACACAAAAAAACAAACACACACAGACTCCAGGCACAGAACCAGTATATATACAGACAAACACACATGCACCTTCTGCTCTTATGAAGATAAATATGGCAAGGGGTAGATTTTCACCCGCACCCACTGAACGGGACACACACATTCATCTTAGCTGTATTTGGTGTTTTGGGTTGTGTGTGTGCCTGTGAAGGGGGGACATATTGGGGATACAGCAGCAGTGGGTGTGTGCACCTCACTGCCTTTTCAATGTATGGAAATGTATGTGCATTTTTAAAGTAGGGGGGCTAAATTTATTTCCCCCCCCCAACCATGTACCCTGCGCCCCTTCCTCTCTCTCCACACCTCATTCCCGAAGCTGATAGACCTATGGATGCATGATAGATGGAGAGAGAGGGAGGGAGAGCGACATGGAGGGGGTCTCTGCATGGATGCATACATGCATGCATGGATGTATATACACCCCACTCCCTACCACCCCCCCGTCCTCTCAAACACACCCCATAAAGTCACACACGCCACACACGCACATGCATAAACACACACACACACACATCTGAATGCGGGATTCATGCGCATACCAAACGTAATCCATAGTTTTACATAATGGGGAGGAGGAAAGAGGGGAGGCGAGCCGGCTCCTGTAGCCGGGTGATAAAGATAATATGAATCATCTGACTCTTTCTCTTTCTCTGTGTATGTATACACATTCACCTAGGGAGATGCTGATATGCTATAGGGGAATATAATGAGATATGGAGAAGGTCCCCCCTGATCGTCAAGAACACATGTGGGTCATATGTGTGCTTTGTGCAATTTTCACAATGTATAAGGATTATGGTTCACGGTATGCAGAGATTTAAGGGAATTGCTCCAAGTGCAAGTAATGTGTGTGTCTGTGTCTGCGAGTGTGTGTGTGTGTGGAAAGGCAAAAAAAAAAAAAAAAGCTATTGCACCATTTGCACGTATTGCATGAAAGCAATTGGAAATGCACAATCGAGTGCACTGTTTTGATATGCAATTGATGGATTTTCCCCACACGTTTGAATAATGGTATGGATATACTGGGAGATAGGAGTTTGTTTGTCGCTGGAATTAATTAAGCAAAAAGTACTGCAACGCACTCTACATACAAACAAAAAAGAGGAGTCACTGTTAATTATTCAGAGAAAGTTAATTTTTTCTGAATATAATTAAAGGCATTTAACCATCAGGGACAGAGTGAGATCAAAGATGTATATTTGATGTCATGCAGATAGCATTTTTAAATTAGCAAACCCTCTTAACTTTATAATTATCTTTGGTGTGAGAACTGAGGCAGGAAGTTCCTTTGTGTTAATTCTGGGGCTGAAAAAGTCTCCTAAGAATTCGATGAAAATTAATTAGAAATAATTGCAGATAGACATGCAGATTGCATTTACAATGCAAATAAATCTTAGCAGAGCAGAACTAAAGTTTCCTTTTTGCCAGCGTTATTCCGAAAGAACAGTAAAAATACGAGACGGCTATTTTTATTCAGATGTGTTAACTTTGTGTGACATTCAAATGCAATTCATAGAATTTGAACACAAATTCTAATACAAATCTATGTTAACTGATGGTCTGTTTAAAATGAAACATTTTATTCCTTTACATGACGATATTCTTCTCTTTCTCATTTCTTTTGAAGGGATTTTTTGGACGTGTGTGTCAAAACCGCTCCCCCCCCTTCCCTGTGTTTCTGCTGAAGCTGACACACACAGTAATGTCCAAATATATCAAGAAAGAGAAATAGAACGAGGGAGTGAATAAGGGTGTGGTGTGTGAGTGTGTGTGTGAGAGAGAGGGGGAGAGAGGCTGAATTCTATCTCCAAGTATCAGTGGCCCCACGGAAACATAGAATTGTTTCCTCCATATTAGGAATCAAAGCTAAGCCCGGTGTTATTGTGTCCACCATTTTGACTGCAGCCGACAGACCTTGAGGAAGCAGGTGCACCAGGATGAGTGTGTAGGTGTCACTACATTTCATTTAATCATTTTCTCTTTTCGTTTTTTTGAGGGGCGGGGGGGGGCGAAAATGCATGCTTCTGTGAAATGCTCTGCTCCACAATTGTCGAATGGGTGCGTATTTGTGTTACCTTCACATGCGGTTTATAGACACGTGTGATCATGTGGTGGTGAGCGCGGGTGTCCATGTGTGCGGCCGGTGCACAAGCATGTACGCCTGCAGGTGTCCGCGCCTCGTGCATTTATAGTCCCAGGGATCTGTTGACCTCACCCACCGGCCCCCCGCACAACCACACCGCGTGTTCCTAGAGGACCCTTGAACTTGACCGTGGAGGGAGAGGGGGTGACGGGACCGGAGCCGGGGCTTAAAACAAACCACTCCGATGGACAACAAAGACAAGGGGGGGGGAGGGCGTGGTGGTGGTGTTGGCTTGGGTTGGGGGGTGCATAAAGGTTGAGATTCAAGGGGGAAGGTCCCCAGGGTGCAGGAGTGTTTGTGTTGATGTGTCCATATGATCTGGCCTTAGAAATCCTGATCCTTGACTCACTCGTCATCTGTTCTTCTTTTGTGACTTATTTTTAAAATTTGTTAGACTGCACAAAGAAAATAACATAATGGTTAAAAATGTGTTTTTACAATTACCGCTTCATTTT
Organism: Acanthopagrus latus; assembly: GCF_904848185.1. Lineage (NCBI taxonomy): Eukaryota > Metazoa > Chordata > Actinopteri > Spariformes > Sparidae > Acanthopagrus > Acanthopagrus latus. The sequence continues at coordinate 10,850,266 of NC_051057.1, forward strand.
TGTAAAGTTTTTTTTTTTTTTTTTTTTAATAGTGGGTCAAACGCTAGCACAGTAAAACAGCATGGTGTGGTTATAAAGCGAGTTCAAATCAGCAACATGTGTGCATTAAGATATGCGTACTGCGCGTGCTGTGTCCATGCATACACAATGTGTCTAGATGTCTGTGTGCATTGATGCTCATGTTTATATTTAAATTTGCATGGATCATCTTTTAGATCATTTGGTGGAAAAAGGGGGGAATATTGATCAGCTCCCCAAACAACGAGTACTCCCAGCAATGTGCAGGCAACAGTGTGAACGTGTGTGTGTGTGTGTGTGAGACGCCGGAAATCAGAATAGATGTGGTATAGATGAGTTCGAATAGGAAGCTGTGGGAGAAGATGAAAGAAGTCAGACAAATGGGATGGAGGAGGACGGAGGGGAAGATGAGAGGGGAAAGTTTAAAAAGGAGGTAGAGGTGTGCGAAGAGGGAAGAGAAAATGAGGCGAGGATTATAACAGAGGAGGAGGGTTGAAGTGGAGAGGAGGAGGAGGAGAGAGGAGACAGGAGGGTTTGGGAGGAGGTGAAGAAGAGACAGATGATAGAGGAGAGGAGGAGGTTGGAGGGAGAACAGGTGGGGGTGGGTGGGAGGGTGTTGACAGAGGTCAGGGAGCATAGCGTCTTTTGGCGAGGAAAATGAAGGTGTGTGTGTGTGTGTGCGCAAGTGTGTGTGTGTCTTCCTAATTGTGAGTAGAAGGTGAGGGGTGAGGTCTAAGCATGCTCCTCGCAGAAACAGCAGATAGCGATGGACAGTCAGAGGCAGCACTGTACTGTGTGTGTGTACAGCACACATATGCATGTGTGTCTGTGAACCCGCGCCTCGTGTGTGTGTGTGTGTGTGTGTGTGTGTGTGCATGCTTGCGCCTACGAGTGTGTTTTAATAGCCACAGTCAGAGAGCCTCTGTCAGACGGTCAGCTAATTGGCCATCTTACAAGTACAGAGGAGGCTGCTCGCAAATTGGCAAAAAGGGCAACCGGCTTCAATCTGATACCAAACTCCTTTCTGTCACGATGCTGTCCATTAGACAACAGCTTAAGTCAGGGAAATGGAACAAAAATAAAGAAAAACAGAATACAAAACAGGGGGAAAATCGTGGCGTAATTGTGCTTCGGAGACTCTTGTTGTTGCGCTTGACCCGTGTGTAGCGAGACAACAGGGATCATGCCAGATTTAGCGTAAATAAAAAAAAATTTGCGGGGGGGGTGCTGGCAACTCATTGGGTGGATGTGTTTTTATTATATTTGTGTGTGTGTGTGTTTCCCTGTTGCAGAATCCTCTTGTATTTTAATCCATGTAAAGACCCAACTGGGTTCCAATTAGGAACAGGTTTCCTAACGCCCTGAGGGGAACCTGATAATTATGCTGTTCATTGTGGCTGTGACTTAGAGTGTTTGTGTATTGTGTGCATGTGTGTTTTCAGGGGGCCTAACACAGTGCATGATATTCTTTTCTCTTTTTTTTTTCTTTTATATTTCACTAATGTTTACAATGCTACCATTGTTAGCTGTATCAAATGATTCCTCATAATTAGCCACGACGCAGAGATCCAAATCCTCTTATCTCAGTTGTTTGTCATGAGTAGCGAGCCGAATGCGCGGACTTGACTATTGCATTGAGCGCTGAACTCATGCTTGAAGGCGCAACAGGCGAAATGTAGTTAAGTGTTGTTGCTCCTGAACCTTTTCGGGGCCTTGTCTTTAAAACACAGTTGTTTAAGTGCTAATGTGTGTGTGGTGTGGACTTGAACAGTGGGGTGGTTGCCTTTTCATTGCTGTCTTACTGTAATGTTTAGGTCGCTGTACCAGATGTTTCATCTTAATTGGGCATGATGCAAAGATTTAAATCCTCTTATCTCTCTCTTGTTTACACACTGCTTTAGGTTTAAATCATGAGCATGAGGGAACAGCAGTCGTATTTATACAGCATATAAATAAAGATGCGTCTGTGGATTTTTTTTTTAATGCACGTGCATGACAAGTCCTGTAGGTGTGTTTGTGTGTGTGTGTGTGTGTGTGCGCGCCATGCTGATGTGTGACAGGTAGCCGTGCCCTAACACTCTTAAACTCCCCGCCCGCCATCTAACCTTGAAAGAAAAAAAGAGAGAGAGTGACGCTGATGTAGTGGACAGCGGGCCGCTCACATCTAAACCTAAATGTTGAAAAATGTCCCCTCAGATAAAATGGATGACCCAACCGTGGAGCCCATCGGTATAAATACATTGTTTTTTGCAAGGCTGAGCTGACAAGAAAGCCAAGAAAATGTTGAGTGTTTTTTTTTTCCTGCAATTTGAGAAAGCTTTGCCATGGTGGCAAAAAAAAAAGAGCAGCCCTGTGTTTATTTTCAGCGCTGCAGTGTTTTGGGGCTGTTAGGGCCCTCCTCACTGCGTATTCATGAACTCTTATTGTGGTTGCCACTATTTCCATATCGTGTCGGCACAAAAAAGCGTCTTGCAGAGGGGAATGGAATACGGGATATTTACAGCAGTTTTTCATAATCCGTACAGATGGACACGCTGGGGTGTGTACATATAAACTGTTGTCAACTTATTCATATCAGACGAGATTCTGGGAGGGGGCACGGGGTTAAAAATCCAACTCCAATTTACAAATCTCAGATAATTTTTCACACTCCCCTCTGAAGATTTTTACATAGAAATGAAGGGAGGGGGGGGGGGGGGGGTGCAAGGAATCTTTTGAGACTGCAAAACAGCATAATTGTTTTGCTATCCAATCGGGTGTTATACTACACATAATATATGGTTATTTCATACAGCCTCCAGACTGCCAAGATGTTTTCAATTTGGCACAGCCCTGCGATCATGATATCACAGAGAAAAAAGGGAGAGGGGAGAGAGAGCGAGCTTCCAGTCTGGGATGGCCAGAGCAGTGAGAGGGCGATCATTTCGCCAAACTCAAAGGCTTCCCCCCCTCCCTCCCTCTCCCTCTCTCTCCCTCTCTCTCCCTCTCTCTCTGGGACGAATAATTCCACAGTTGCTGAGGCACTGAAAAAGCAATCTGCGGAATACCCCAGGGTCATGTCTGTGGCCGGATGATTTGTGTGAAATGTCATACATTAAATATAAGTTTAACATTCAGCCCGGTGCACTGTAAAACTGCCCTGTCGTTGCCACAGTCCGCCATTTCCCTCTGTGCAAGGGAGGGTTCGGGTTCAGGAAAGCAGTCACAAAGGAGTTGGACACACAAATACGCACACACTCGTACACACACACCTACACACCACCCCCTGTGTCTGCCCAATCTAAGAGGGAGTAGAGGGGAGAGGAGGGGTGGGTGTGAGGCCATTCGATCCACAGCTGCATTTCATTTACGAATGCGAGAGCGCTAACTTTTTTCTTGAAAAAAACATATCTCTATATAATTTTTTCTTTTTTTTTTTCAATTTCATCTTGTATTTTTCCCAGGGAGCTTTTGGGCCAGACAGGCATTGAGGAAAAAAAAGGAGGAGGGGGGGGGGTTAGCTGTAGACAGACAGATGGACAGAGAGACGGACAGTTTGTCTAGAGGCAGGTGTTGAATTCGCGTCCAGGCTGAGATGAGAAAGTAAGAGAGGAGGTGAGGAAAGAAAAAAGGGGTTGTAACTAATTCATAAAGTTTCAGGAAAATAGCAGCCACTGAGAGGAAGAGAGAGAGAGAGGAGCGAGAGAGAGACAGAGGAAAAAGGTGTCTCCAGGGACTTGAGTGAAGCAGTCATCCCAGAGAGGGAGAGAGGGGAGATTCTGTCCATCCTAGCAGATGAGAAAGAAATGACAGAGAGGGTACAAAGGATGTCATCCGCCAGATGGACAGCTGATGAGTTTTCTCTCTTTTCTCTTTGTCTTTCTCTGTTTTTTTTTTTGTTTTTTTTTCTCTCCTCGTGGCTTGTTTGTTTGTGCTCAGTCTGTGTGCCTCTGGAAAGTTTCTGTCTGAACGACTACAATAAGATCATGTGTTTGATATGTAAAGGGAAGGACGCCGTGGATGTTTCAGAAATGTGAGATTCATTGAAGAGGGACAACTTTGGCGGTGATCAAAGGGCAAACACTGGATGTTTTTCGAGCGCAGAAAGTATGAAACACTACATCAGCCATGATTAAGCTGTGCCAGGCTCATCTCACATTGTTCATGAATGTAATTATGGACCTCTGCGCATTTTCAAAATAATCTTATCTGCTTGGCACAGTTCAATTTAGTTTTTTTTTTTTTTTTCGCCTGGTGGTGTTTGACAACATTTGCATCTAAAAAAATCCATGCCCCCTTTCTACAAATTCGGCTTATTATTGCCATGAAAGAGCTTACCACCAGATTTATCAATTTCACCTTGAAGGTGTTGTACTCGCCGGTGCATTTGTAAGCAAGTCGGAACTCTTTGAAGACAAACACAGTATCGCACAATCTGTGGCCCCCCTCCCCTACCCTTCTCCTCCCTTTGCACTCCCTACTTCAAAGCAGAAAGGCTTAGATGAAGGTTTGGAAAGAAATGGAAAACAAATTGTTCATTTGTATCTGGGAGGAGACCAGACACTTGAGCAAATTCTCCCTGCATTCTCTCTGTGCGCGCGCTGCAGTAAAGTTATCTTAAGGTGGGGTACGTGAGGAGGGGGTAGACAGATAGAGGCGAGGCCCCAGCAATTCCTGTGTTAAAGTCTCAGACTGGCAATCAAATGTGTAAATGAGAACAAAGCTGGTCAATGATCACCTTCAGGAAAAGTCTGCGGAGATATTAAATACATACAGGTGGAAATGCACTGAATTGTCTGCCCAGCTCTGTAGCAGAATGCTGAATTTGTGTTATTTACACTGCACTAGGTAAGACCTGTAGGTGTTTGTATGTATTTGAGAGTTTATTTGAGAGTTTACATTTTAAATAAGTAAGCTGGAGAATAATCTTAGATCATGATAATTCATTCACTGTTTTTTTTTTTAGTGAAAGAACGGGCGTTGAGATAGACATGAAAAAAAATAAACAAACTGAAAACAGAAATTTACCCAAGTGCTCGCACATCCTCAAACTGAGGAACTGAGATTGTATCAGTGATCACAAAGGTGAAGGCTGGAGCTGCAAATAACGAGTAGTATTATTTTTGATTAATCTATTATTTATTAACCGACCAGTTGTATAATAAAAAAAATACAATGAAATGGTGGAAAATGTCTGTCAGTGTTTCCCACAGCCCAACATGGTGTCCTCAAACGTCTTGGAATGTCTGCAACCCAAATATATTTAGTTTACTGACATAGACGAGTGAAGGCAGCAGAAAATATTCATATTTAAGAAGCTGGAATCGGCATTTTACCTTTTTTTAAAAAAATTTTTTTACCATAATTGTGCTCATTGACAAAAAGGAGAGATTTTGCTTGACTTCCACAAAATAGACCAGACACAGATGAATGAAAGACCCTGAGAAGCATTCAGACAACATGCATGTCGCTCTGCTCTCCTCTCAAAGGTGACGCCAAGCCCCCGAATTCAAACAATCCAAAGGAAAAAGAGGAAACCGCTGCACACTTCAAGTCACCTCTGCACCAATTTAGCATGTCAGCGTTTGATTGATGAAATGAAGGACCACGTGGTCGGACAAAATTGTAACTGCCACTTCTTAGTATTACTGGCCTCCATTCAAGCACCAGTGTGGGGGTACCTGGGGAATTTACGCCCAGTGTAAACTGGGATTGAGTACCTGAGTCGGTGCCGTGCTGCAGGCCGAGGAATAGTTTGCATTACAGTATCAGTGCAGCCCTCTCCACATGGTATATGATCGAGGATGAGGGGCTCTGTACCATAAGGGTATATCACAGTAATTCTTATATGTTTTCAAGCTCCAGACCCCTGATAAGGAGCAATGGGTTGATGGGAGAAGCCCAGACTGTGGCTCCTCGGCCATTATCCACAGGCAGGCAAATCAAGCCAGCAAATCAGGAACAATGGAGCCCTCAAAGAGCAGAGTGGGGATCAAAGCAGCGCTAACTGGCCATTGCAATCCAATTGAAATGTTCACTTTGCATCTCTCCAAAGGTAATGGATGTGCAGAGTGGGAGGTGAAAAGAAAGGGCTGCCCGCTCGCATTTGACGTAAAATTATGGAAGGTAAGAAGAGAAAAAAGGCGGAAAAAAAATGCTGGTGACAGGCCCGGCCTTCTCAAGTCATCTACTGTAGAAGCTTCATAATGTCCCTTGGTTATTTTGACTTTGAATTTTGCGAAGACCAATTTTTTCACTCCCTTTTTCTTCCCTTCCTTTGAACCTTCCAATGGTAACATTACGATGATATATGAGATGCTATACTATGGCCCTTGTGCATGTGGAGTAGGACTGAGGCAGGCCATTTCTTAAAGTGTCCTCGCTCTCTGTCTCTCTATCCGTCTCCCTCTCTTTGTCCCCCCCCCACATCACTTCCCCTCTCCGTTCTTCCATCTCTCCCCCCATCTGAATGTGTTGATCACCTGGGGAGATGCTGCATTAATGCTGACGCCCAGTAAAAAGCAGAATCTTCTCTTTATTTATCTGCACTAAAATTCCTCCCAATCTTTCCAGCACATTTCACTCAATCACGCAACTCAGGCCATTCCATTAGCCACACAGGGGCGTTTTACCTCATTGAGCACAACACGCCTCGCACTTCTATGAATATAGATTCCCCTAAATTATGTATAATGGGAGTGCTCAGATTTTTAGCATTTTACTAAGAGGGTTTGAGGGGGTATGTGTTGTTTCTGCTGCTTTTTGAGTGCATCTTGAAATCCGCAGCATGTGCCAGAGATCGGTGGACAGCGTATTTGCTTCCTTTGAGGTTGTAGATTATAAACAGAGCGGATGTGTACAATCATCTGGAGTTGCCAATAGGTCAGAGCAGAGTTCACCGAGGGTATGTTTGTGTATGAAGGATGAAAGGTTTAACATAGATAAACAGATTTCAGATGACATTATCAGCTTCTTCCCAGTATATTCCTTGCAGCGTCTGGCAAATCTGAATTTCCCAAACATTTTTTTTGCGGAGACAATTCACAGAAGTAAAATGGTGGCATAGTCTTTTACTGATTCTTTATATATCTCAGTACCAAAGTTGGACCTCCCTATGACCCAGTCGCCAGAACAAATGCTGACATTTATGTTTCATGCCCCGATATACTGTGATGTGAAACTTTACATTTCAGCTTTACATTCCTTACATTTGAATATTCAGTTTGATGTGACCATGCTGTACTGGTTAGGTTAAGCAACAAAAAGCACTCGGTTCAGGTAAGGAACAGATCATGTTGTGGCTTAAAATACCTTATTTTGTTGCAGGAAAATGCATCAACATCCTGCTAGAATTACTTGGTTTTGTTGCCAACAAGAGGGCTGCAAAATGTCCCAAAGTCTCCTGAAAAATTCCCAGGTTTGTTGCTGGGAAATGTCCCAGCATCTCGCTAGAAATACCGGATTAGGTTGCCTAATTACGTCTAAGAATCTTGCTAAAATACAGTTTTATTGCAACAAAGATATCTGCCAAATTTTGAATCAGTTGCTAAAGTTATCCAGTTTTGTCCTTTTGAAACAGGAAGTGAATGATGGTCCTGTGATGGAAGTGGTGCTCTCCCACCAGACAGCCATCTCACCTCGCTATCACACCGCCACCCTCCCCCTCATGATAAGAAAGTCAGCTCTTGTGGGTGTACTCTGAACATAATACGATACGTATTGTGGAGATGTTGATACAGTACATACGAAACATACAATAATTTAATGTACCAGTGATTTGCAGAGAAATACAATACCAACATTTTATTCCAGGCTGCCTATCTCATAAGCAACGGCAAGATCTTCAGTCCAAGAAATCTGAATTTGATCTCTTGTAGTGCTGAACGTTTTTTTTTCTGATCCGAGCGTGAGCCGTGCGACTAATTGGATGGTAAGTAATTTTAATTCACATGTTTGGCAGTTGGTGTCCATGTTGCTCAGCAGGAGGGAGGGACACAGCTGAGCAATATCAACAAACAGGCCAGCAATTCTATAATCAGAACAAAATCAACATCCTCATTACTGACTCCAAGCTGCTGCCTACATCAAAAAGGGCTTCAAAACTCTTCCCCCTTGTTTTCAGGGAGTGATTATGTTTAGTGTCAGACCAGACATATCAACTTTTTTTTCTTCTTCTTCTTCTTGCTCACCAGAATACTAACAACCTATCAGGGGGATAAAGTTAGAGATATTTTAATCTGTTTCGTATTTCGGCTGTTTATTTTATGCAGCGCTGTAACAATGTCGCAACATCTCGCATCTCTCTCATTTTTTTTTTCCGGTAATTAGAAACACACCAATTAAAGGGTGGTAATTGTTTCATGGTATGGGACGTGACAGTGTAAACACACAATGCAGTATTTTTTAAACAACTCTGACATGTTTTCCCTCGCTGCTCATAAGCATGGCCTCGCAGTTTATCGGCGTGTTCGCAATGTTTTCATCGGTTGTTTCCAATTGTCCTTTTTGCATCTCCTCCAGATGGAGCGATGGAGGATTTGGATATGGAGATTTTTGGATGGCTAAAGTTTAACAAATGTTTCCCTCAGCCTTCGCCGTTCAAGAGAGAGGGAAAGTTCACAGTAGTTGGAGTAATCGACAGGCAGTTTTCATGTGATTGACATAAACCTCTAGTTGCCTTCGAGGGTTTAACGTAGATCCTATGTCCTCCAAATGCATAAGGAAACCTCACATTTTTATTTACGTTTGCCAGCTCCCCTCCCTCACTCTCTGACGGACGACCATATGAAATGCACCGTTACTACCAACATTGGTGGAAACATTTGTGATAATGCATGTACACAGTTCAACAAAATATCTAACAAAGGTGCAGCTTGAAGGCAGAAATGTTACTTATGATATCTTTGACACAACTTTTCTTTTTAAAACAATATGTATAATCACATAAATTGTTGACTTTACATTCACTTTGTCTAAAACGCACAGCTTCTTAACTTTATGTGTAGTAAAGCGGCCATAGCGGTCATTAACGTATGAACTATTCTGATCCAAGTCTTCCTCCGCTGCTGCGAATGCAACCACACTGCCAAACGCATTGATTAAGCCTGAGCACCTATCAGACTTCGTGCAGCTTGGCCGCACTAGCAGCACTCACTCGGCTGTCCTATCTGATCACGGCCTATACGCTTCTATAATATATTCTATAATATCACATGACTGTGCATTTTATTTGCCCGCGGCTGAGCTTGGCAGCAACGAGCCGAAAAAGCAAAGGTCAAAAGGTTGAAGGTTTCCAGGGCCCTTCTGCATGTTTCATGAATGCTGCACCCATGACACCTATCGAAATTATGCAGAGGAAATTCAAACATGCGCAGGAAATCTTTTTTAGAAATGATTCCCGGTGATACAGGAGCAGGCGAGCGCCAGAGAGAGAGAGAGACGCTGTCAGAGCCAGGTTTTAGGTTGAACAGGGCCTCTGACGCTGGCTGTCCCTGTTGTTAGAGCGTAATGGACGTGTCACCTCTGAGGAAAGGCTGCCGGCTGCTCGGGTCACCATGCCCTTCAGCACATGACTTGCACGTCGGCGATGTGACAGGAACATGCAAAAAGCATACAGACGCCATGGCAACTGATTCCGTCTGTGTACGTGTGTGTGTGTGTGTGCACGTGTATTGATCCGACGTGTTTTCTAAACTGTATTATTGACTCAAATGTTGTTTGTAACATGTAATCTGTTCGAGCCGAGGTGTAATTTTATAAAGAATTTAGAAACACTTGTTAGTTTCACTTACCAAATTGTCGGCTGATGGAAATTTATTGCCGCGCGATTCAGATGGATCGCTTTCATAAAGCCTGGTGTTGCATTGACGGAGCCAAATATAGTAAGTGTTCCAGTAACTGTACAATGCCTCAGCACACACATACTGTATGTGCACCCACACCCACAACCCACCCACCCCTACACACACACACGCACACACACACACACACACACACACACACACAAACATACGACAAACACTTTCACATATACAGGCGCACACGCACTAACACTTGTTATCGATCTACAGCTTAGCTCATGCCAGCAGGTAGTCCAACTCACCGGTTATTCTGAGGAATTGCTCTCAGTAGCTCAATCCACACACACACACACACACACACACACACACACACACAGACACACACACACACACTCACAAACACTACATGATTGTTTCCAGTGGTTAAATCTACACAATTTGTGCACAACCAACTCTTAAGACACCATCACCTCCTCTTCACAGATCAAGGGCTGAGTTTGTCGATACCCCGCTCACACATACACACACACACACACACACACACACACGCTCTTGCAGCCATATAACCGAACCACGTTTAATGCCGTGAGAGTATAAAGTTGAATACTGTTGCATAGTTAGAACAAAATCCTCCATCCCGTCCTCTCATCCCTCCCCTTCCTCGTCTAAATATCGCTTTCCCTCCTTCTCTGTCATAGTCACGCTTTTTGAATTCTCTTTACAGGCAATAACACAGTTTGGAGTGGAAAAGGATGAGGGATTAAAGCACTGTGTGTGAGTATGTATGAATGACTCGGGCGTGCTCGTGTGTGTACGTGCCTGTGTGCGTATCATGTTTGTTGTGATCCCAAACGGCCGGGGCCCCTCCTCCACCACCGGGTCCCCTTTTTTGAATCTAATTTGAAAACAAGTAAGAGGAACACTAAGTTCAGTTTGTAAAAAAAAAAAAAAAAAACGTTTTGTACAATGGAATGTTTCTCATTAAAGTCAATCAGCCAGTAGACAACAAAAGAACCTTTCATTGAAGAATATGAAGTGAAAATAAAAAACAGGGAACCACTTTAGCTGGCACCGCTCTCCTTGTAATATGTCATGTGTGCAGCCTCCTCCTCCTCTCCCAAAATCGGCCTCTGTTGTTTGAAACGGATCGAATTAAGATGTTCAAGGATTTTTTTCTTTTCTTTTCTTTTTCTTTTTTTTCTTTCTTTCTTTTTTTTCTTTTTTTTTGCTCCTTCCCGCTCTTCTGAAAGGTCATAAGTCTAATGTAATTATAGCACATAACTGCGGTAAGGAAAACACATGCCAGGAGATGATATGAACATACAAGCTGTAAACTGCAACTTTCTCTCCGCTAAGCAGAATGTTGCTTTTTTATGACTGAATCAATATCTTTAACTAAGGCTTGTAAAGCAGCCCAGTTAGAGACTTTATTTAGGCTTACCTCCGCCTGACCTCCCTCAAACTCCGCCTCGACTTTCCCTGCATGAGAACAGCAGGAAACCTTGCATAAGAACCAGGAGGCATTACGTACTGCATATACCAAATTGCCCCCAGTGTGGTGGACATTTATTAAATTTATCGTGATGTATATACTGTTTCTTGATTTGATTATGCTCCAAACTGGGCTAAACGGATGCTCTTTTCCACGTTCACATTTTTAAACTGCTCAAACTGCACATGATGTGTCATTTTAAATATAAAAAAAAACAAGTCAGGCATTTAAGATTTACCAAATGGAAGGTAATGCAAAACTGATTAAAACACAATTTTCATTATAAAATACTCTGATGCTCTATAGTCCGGTGTAATAAGCCTGTCGGAGTATTCAAAATCAAATTGAATAGTGGGGGAAAGCTGAAGGGGAAAGTAAAGGAATACAAAGCTATAACAAGATAAAAATACAAAAGTAATATACAGAGTAAAGGAAAGAAGAGAGGGACAGACCACAGTAGGTTGTTGGATAAGGTTCTCACCATATAGAATTTAATTATTTTCAAATACAGCTTATGCATTTCTCATGGTCTGAATCCGAGCCAGCTCTGCCTCTACGCCTCTCCGTGGGAGACTCTCAGCGGACCGCAATGGCCGAGCTGGCGTTACCACTAGCGGGCTAATCTGCTAGCATGATTGCTGCCAGCTGACCCGTATTGACCATGCGAAATATTGCTACAAAATGATCTTATAGGCCACAGCGGTGATGGATTCGACTCTGCTATTTCATGAGTTTTTATGATTTAAATGTTCTTATAGTATTGTGTTAGCGACGGACCCACACATGGTACCCAAACAGATAAAAGTTAATTGTTTTTATATATATATATATATATATATATATATATATATATATATATATATATATATATATATATATATATATATATATATATAACCAATTAACTTTTATCTTTGTTTTTCTTTCATAACATTATTTACAGTTTTTATGTACTTTTTTTTTGCATCATTTTGAATCATAATTTGTCATCTAAATAGAGGTGAGCACATTATCTTTTCAATCCCTTACCCAATGGAGTTTTACTAAGTTTTTCAGCTGCAGTTGTCCCTCTTCTGCAGCAAAAGCAGACGAGCTAGTGAGGCTGCGGATAACTAGCCTGCAGATACCCTCTGTCAGCTGCGTCGCCCCATGACCCTTTGCCTCGCAGGTCAAAGTGGTCCATCAAGAGTCTGAGGCACTATGCATGCAGGAGAGCTCGACAGTGTGGGCTCGACTGGCAGACCTCCCGAAAATGCATGCCGTATATCTGCTGAAAGTTAACTCCAGCACTTTGCTCTTCTCTCTGTTTCCCTCGATCTATCCCTCACTCTGTCACAGCTTTCCCTCTGCACTTCTATCCTCATCCGTCAACCCCGGGTGAGGATAGCGAATCAATTTTCTCGAAAATCTGAGAAAGTGAACGAATGTGCCTTTATTTAAGAGTCAGGTAATTTCTTTCATCAAAACACACCAATAATCACTTTGTATAAACATCCCTTCATTTGGCTTCCCTCTTGACTTCAGTGTCACCTGTCTAACTGAGCAATTTTGTGTCTTTTGTGCCTGGTGACGTCGACTATAATTCGTTCGACATCTAACGCCAAAAATGAAGAAAAAAAGAAAAGCAAATAACTTTGCGATGATTAAGATAATCATCACATTGACTACCTCACAAAGGAAAGGTGTTGTGCTCACGCGCGCGCGTCTGTGTGTGTTTGTGCATGTGTAGGAGGATGGAGGTGGCGGTGTGAGCATGCTCTCTCTGCTATTTGCTCGACTGGTAATCAGCCAAACACGCTACAAGTCTCCTGCTATGATTTGCCCCCCGGTGTGTCTCCAGTCTGAACGCCCGTGAGTAAGTTAGTGTTTCTCTATGTATTTATGCAGTATACATACAGTATATATGTCTGCTCCTGTCAGTGTGTGTGCATGCGACTTTTGTCTGTGCATGAGTGTACTGTATGTCCGTATGCGTGTGTGTGCGCCTCTCAGGATTTATATTTGTTTCCTGTGCCTTCCCCCCCTGCCGAGAGGTATACCCTGACTGAGCTTTACAGCTTGTGTGAGTGCATGTTTGTGTGTCTGTGTGTTCGTGTCGAGTCTTACAAGCACACAGATATGTGTGCGTGTGTGTGTGTGTGTGTATTTGCCGGATGGGAATACAACTCCTAGGACATTTAATCTAGGGAGAATTTCACGCTAGTTACTGCTTGTCATCAAACGTTTCTAGCGTAAAATACTGCAGCGATCTCTCATTGGCGGATGTTCGGGACGAATTCGCTGTCAGACCCCTGAGTGCCCCGCTGCCCTCCAGACAGACTCAAAGTGTGTGTGTGTGTGTGTGTGTGTGTGCGCAAGAGAGAGAGAGAAAGAAAGAGGGAAGACACTAATGATAGGAAAAGTTTGTCGTCTCAATTCTGATGCTTCCCAGTTGAGACAAATGACTCTTGAGTGTTTACGTGCGTATGTAAGAGTTTAAAGTTGAAATGTAGACTTCATAATGCAGAGACTTGAAAGCCTCTTTTCCACACACACACACACACACACACACACATCTGATCTGAAGCTTAGGGGAAGACCAATCCAGTATATCCACAGTCGTATGTGTTCACTTATGAACCCACAGCTGCTAGCACCATTACTATGATTTCCTGTGTGTCTCTCTGCCTATCTGCCCCTCGACACACACACACACGCACACACGCACATCTAAGGCTCCTATCCAAATGGGTTTTAGCAGGACACATATTTTACACCCGCTTGAGTCGCTCTGATGTTCAGGTGCTTCACTGTAAAATGTGACCCAGGTTGTCTTTCTAATGCATATCACAGCCCAACGAGAAAAAAGAGGGTTTTTAAAAAAATGACGTATTCCCTCCACCCCTTCTTAAAAAACAAAGGAAGGAACTCATAACCTTAAGTTTAAACGTCTGCGTAATAGCTTTTTTGTGTGTCGCTTTATTAAAAGCATTCAGTATTTAAGCGGGGCAGTGGAAAAACAAAGGACACATTTGTTTAATAGAATAATCCTCCTTGTGTTTAAGACGACTCCAAAGCTTTCAAATTTGAGCCTTAATGTTTCGACAAGCTGTTCAATCAGTTGTTTTTTGAGGACATCGCAAATGGCAGGCTGTCTCTGAAATACGTTTGCTTGTTTTACCTGACCCACTTTTCCTTCACTGTGTGTGTTTGTCTGGGTGTGTGTGAGTGTGTGTGTGTGTGTGCGCGCGCTGTCCCTCTCTTCTCAGAAGGTTGTAAATGTAATCTTAGACACATGTTACTTCGGCTGATGTTTTTCAGATTGATGTCAGTTGCGATTAGCATATCTCCTGCCAAGACACAGGAGTGCTCTTTAGAGCCTGGCCTCATACACACTCACTCACACACACACGTGTGTGTGCAAACCGTTGGGTAAACATAGCTCAGCTGCCATTTTGAATGATTGCACGATGATTATTTGATGCAGTGATTTATTTTGAACGCAGCCTGTAAGTAAACGGAGGCAGGAAATGATGAGAAATCTGACTGACAAGCTCCAAAACAAATTTCTACCCCAAGACAGTCTCCTGACACCCCTTCCCAGCAACATATTATTACATTCTGGCCCCCAAATACACATTTTTAACACTCCCCGGCCTCCAACGTTAATGTCACCCTGTCTGTTTTGTTTTTTTTAAATGCCGTCTGCTGAGTGCAGCCACGTAAACGCAGCTGTGACCAACACACTCGGAGCCGCAACTGTTTCATTTACATTCATTTTGTGCTTGGGAATGGAGAAATTCCTCCTCCAATGTAAGACAGCGGGGGGAAACTGTGCAAAACGAATTTCTCGCCATCTCTGGAGAGCCAGCGATATAGGGATTCAGAACACACCCTTCAGACAATGGAAGAGGAGGGGGTCTTATTTTCTCCCCTTCTCTCCCCTGTCTCTCTCCACACCTCCCTGACCCTGCTTCCCCTCCACCTGCCCAGCAGAGTCAGAGAGAGAGAGAGAGTACGTGTAGTACCAACTCGGGAGGGGGGGTTAGTGACGGTGGTGGTGGTGGTGGGCATAGGAGAGATGGAAAGAAAGTCAGATAAAAGTAGTTAAAAGAAGGAGAGGGGTGGGGTGGGGGGTGGGGGGTGAAGAAACAACAGAAGAGTGACTGACCAAATACCCAGCGACAGAGCGAGAGAGGAAGACAGATGCAGAGAGGGGAAAAAGAAAGAAATGGGGGGGGGGGAGAGAAGATGAGAATATATATGCGGTGGCCAGTGTTGTGAGACAAGGCAGGTTGCTGTCACTTTAAAAATGACTGTAATAAAAGTGACCGTCGGAAGATGGATCTGGTGATTTTGGCTTGCTAATCAGTCATCTGTGAAGAGGACCACAGCCCAGATCCAGCGGCCGCCTGACACCTCTTGATTGATGCCTGCGCCCGATAAAAAAGGCCCATTAACTGTCCTCCTATTAAACTGGGTGAAATGGCAAAAAACGCTGCTCTCTCCCACTCTGCTCCTCTAATCTCTCTTTCATTTAAACCCTATATCCTTTTATATTTTCTGCCCTTATTTATTTTTTTCTTTTTCCCTTCTCCTTATCACTTCCCTCTACGCCACGAAGGTGGTCTGTTCTTCTCGCAGTTATTATTGAGATAGTGGGCCGAGATGTTAATCAGCGGGGCCTCGCCTGTGTTTTTGCGTGTGTTTGCACCGGATGTTGCATTTACTGTACTTTTGAGTGCAGCCTCTCGCGCTCCAATCAATACATCGATAGGTGAGCCCCCCCCCCGCCCAAAAAAAACCACGCTCGTCAATGCCTCGGCCGGTACCTGCGGTCACATGTCTTGTTAAGTATGCAGATGAGTGAGCGCGATGAGTGATGTCATCAAAGTGTGACTCCAAACCCTTTTTCCTTTAGCCTCGTGACATGCGTCAGAAAAAAAAAAATAATGACCCCGCAGCTGAATCTCATATCTCCTCATCTCTCCTCCTCTCTCTTAGACACACACACACACAAACACGCACACACGCACAAAGATTGCCTGCAATAATAATAACCCCACAGACGACAGCTTCAGCCCCCTCCCTCTCATCCCCCTCACCCCCCTCCCACATACAATCAAACAAAGCCTCTCTCTTACCTTGCGCATGACCAATCCTTCCATCTCTCCCTCTTTTTTTCCCCTCTCACCATCTATGCATGCTCGTCCCTCTCTGTAAAAACCCAACCACACCTAACAGCAACACCTTGCACTCTTCCCCCGACCATCCCACAGCCTACAGCGCGGCACTCACACCCCCAATAAATACAGCCCTGGTCTGCCGTTTTCCCATCTATCCCTTTTTTCCTCTGCCCCAGTCTCCTTCCCCTCTCTCTCTCTCTCTCTTTCTCTCTCTCTCTCCCTGTCTCTCTCTCTCTCCCCCCCTGTCTTTCCCTCTCCCCTCGCTCCTGGCTGGTGCTGGTGAAATATCAGGGCAAACGGATTCCAGCTTTTTTCTCTGGCTCAGAGGGGTTGTTCTGTGCGATTTGGCCCTGGGGTGCATTTCAGCGCTTCTGATGTGAGAGAGGGGGCGAGAGAGAGAGAGAGAGAGAGAGAGAGACAGAGAGAGAGAGAGACAGAGAGAGGGCAATGGAGGGAAGGAGAAAGGAAGTGAGAGAGCGAGAGAGAGAGAGAGAGAGAGAAGACACCACCAGGGTTTATCCTTTCTTTCTAAAGGGCAGTCAGCGGTTTTTAAGAAACGACAGGCTTTTGACCGCCGTTGAACCAGCAACTCAAGGTGTGCATGCTCTCCGTGGCTTACCGAGGCCTCGAGGTGATCTCCATACGTAATCAGGACGATCCACCTCCATGACAGGTGCGCGGCCATCTTGGACTCTCTCTGAGCCAGTGGTGTCCACGCCGGTGTTCATACGGAAAAAAGATGGACGGCTATGGCGCAGCAGTTACGGTTCATGCTGAATGAAATAAAAAACTTGTTTATTTTACACTTTACATTTTTACTTTGCCGCACAAGATTTTCTGGTATTTTGATTTAATTCCATTTTTACACTGAGGGCAGCCATACAAAGATAATAACACGTGCTTAAAAATGGACCTGTATTATTCATTTAAGCCTCTAAAGCTTTGAATTATTATGACCTTTGGAGGAGAACAAAAATGACATATTCATCCGAACAAACTGGACCGAATATTTGAGTGTCCTTTAAATTATTCCTTCAGTATTTATCCACTTTAACAATGACGTAAAAAAAAAAAAAAAAAAAAAAGTCTGGTATTTTTAGGCTCCAGGCCGGTCATCTCTTTGAAATTATTATTATTTTTTTTTAAGCACATTATTTTCAGGTAGAATTCCTTTTGGAATTTTCCACAGCTGATTGTGTTTTACCTCCCTCTGTTGAGTGTCCTTGCATGTTGTGTGTCGTTTGCACAACTTGGTGCATGCATATATATCTATATCTGTGTGTGTGTGTGTGTGTGTGTTTATGTTTCCTAATCTTACATCTCACTGTGGGGCGTTCTAAAAGGATTTGTCATTCTCAGCTCAGTTGGTCTGATTGTGAATTAAATGTATTTTTAGGCACCTTTTTTTTCCCGTCCCTTTGTGAACCCAGTTAGAATTGAGGTCAGGACACACAAACAGACATAGACACACGCGCGCGCTCTCTCACACACACATGCACACACACACACACACGAGTGCACACACCATCTCAGAGAAAGACACATAGCTTTCAGAACAAATCACTGCTGAACTACCCTGTGTGGAATGATTCTGACATTTTGTTTGGGAGAAATAGCATTTAATTGAAGGGAGGGGCGATACGGATGGCAGTTATGCAACCAAGGGAAAATGTCTACATTTCAACCCAAATTGAAAACATAACAGAGTCTGTGTTTGTGTGTGTCTTTGAGTGCGCGTGTGTGTGTGTGTGTGCGTGCGTGTCGACGGCTTGTTTGCGCCACTTCACTCCTATCCACAGTTTCCTTGCTTGTTTGATTATGAATTAGTTCAAGTTATGGGGTTTTATTCTGTTAAAAACAATATTGGCTTTGCATCACGATACCGAGCAACCGCTCTCAATCAATCTATCTATCTGTCCATCTAGGCTGTGTTAAATTTGTGTGTGCGTATGTGTGATGAGGAAGTGAAAAGCTCTCATAATTTCCCTACATTCATTTTGCTGTTTAATGTTTAATCATTTCATTTTCTACTGTTTCTTTTATTTTTGCAAAACTTAACAAGCCATTAAGGATGGAAATTAGAGATTAGATCATTTTTACTATCCGAGAACAGGAAAAAAAAAAAAAGATCTCCTTTGCTTAGCTTTAAAAATAGTTACTGGCTGCTGCTGTTTTATATTTTTTTCCTCTATCAAAAAATGATATTGTTGAGCCATGTTGATCTCCATAGGGAAAATCCTCTGTCTTCTGCCCCCAACACAGTGAGGTCAGAGGTCAGAGTCATCCAGAGAACAGGCATCTGAAGCTGGAAAGCGACTCTGTGTTTTGCTCAATGACACTTCGGCAGGGTAGTCCTCTGCAGAAATGACAGCTTGAACCCCGGTCATCTGGTTTAATGATGGACAATGGGGAGGGAGGCTGAAGAGCCCTCATAAGGACTTCCTCTAATGCAGTGAAGAAGCCAACAAGCATCTTTCAGGGTCACTGCACACCTCAAAAAAAAAAACAAAAAAAAACGACGCCTCTCTCTCCCCCTCCATCCTCTCTCTTTCTTTTATTCTCTCTTTCGCTCCAAGCGTTGCCAATTTGTCTGAACCGCATCCGCTAATCCGTGCGCATTTACGCATTGGTCATTGCGCCTCCGGTTGACTTGGCTGGCTTGATAGATGATGGCGTCCAGGCAGGAGACTGACTGACTGACTCGACTGACTGTACAAGCTCACAGCTGACAACACTGTTGGGTGGTCACTCTTTGCTTTGTGAAGTGCTGCGACACAAACAGCGAGTGGCGAAGGGAGTATCTTTTATTCCAAATTACATTGACAATTAAAACATTATGTCAGTTATTTTATATAAAAAAAAGATTTAAGAATTTTAAAAATCATGTAATTTATAGCTGAATATTTCTTATGAATGGGAATCAAAATAAGATGACGAATAAGATATCTTCATTTACTTTATTTTCCCGGAGAAACGCTCATCTACAGGAAGTTAATTCAGCAGAAGCAGCGTCACAAATATGGGCCTCCTGTCAAAAAGTAGTGGGCCACTGTAATATTACTCTGAAGTCGTGGAATACGTTACTTTTTGTGAGTAACAAGCACAGCCCGGGCTGCTGTATGAGGCGCTCCTGACGTTTTTTTTTTTTTTTCCCTCTGGATGTCGAGATGTCAATCTGTTGCCATAGAACTGACTTCTCGCTACTGACCGGGTTATTCGCCGTGTTGGGATGGCCCACTGAGTGTCAGAGGGAAAAGGAGTGAGGGGTGGTGGCGGGGGTGAGGGGGCATGGATGGATGGATGGTGGAGTGGGGAGGTGGAGGGGTGACAGCCCCCGAGAGATAGAGAGAGAGAGAGAGAGGGAGAGTGGGGGCTCCTGGAGAGGACCTCTCGGACCACTAAATTGACATGTTCAAGCTTCCTGGGTTGTCATGAAGGAAGCGCTTTAATAAGACATGTGACAACATACAGTGGAGCAGCCTCGCTTTCACGAGGCCATTAAATAGCAGGCCCTCTGTTAGATTTCAAATTACATTTTTTATTGCTTTAATTTGACTTATATTTTATTGCCATAATTTATTTAAGGCAGCGCGTAAAACAAGGCGTTATTATCGCCATTATTATTATTTATTCGTCACAGTTTAGCATCTCTTTTTTCTTCACAACATGCTCTAAAAGGTGTGATGGAGTATTTTACCAAGGTAGCATATTTAATTCATTTTCATTTATTTATCACTGCGGTAAATATGCAAATTGTCGGCAAATGACTGACCGGGAGTCATTGTTGTTTCGATCAGCTGTCGATTAATTTCCCCTTTTTTCTCGTGCGCGCAGCACACAGGTGCCATTGTTCCCATCCGCAGCGGCTTTACAGGTCTATAAGTGTGTGTGCAGATCTGAGTGATAATCAATAGAATTTGGCGCTGAACGGAGCTCGGGGCGGCTTGGTGTGTTTTTGTTTTTTTTTTTTGTTGGGGGGCCATGACGAGGAGGCCGATTTTTTTGAGGGGGGGGCTCCTTTTATTCCTCTGTCAGTGTATGGAGGACACTCACTGGACGCGTGTCTATTAAAGAGGGATCAACAATGAAAAAGATCGGAGGACCAAAGGGCCAAGTGGGAGGAGGGCAGGAGGGCGAGGTGAGACTGAATGGAATCAGCAGTGGTGTGTGTGAGAGAGAGATGCACACATGGGGAGCGAGGAGGGTGTGTGTGTGTGTGTGTGTGTGTTTCTGAGTGTATGTGTGTGTGTGTGTGTGTGTGTGTGTGTTGATTTCCTCTCGCCAGCGACCGAAAATGCGGGCGACGACGTCTGCCAAGTCACCCTTCTCCTCCTTCTTCTCCTCCTCGTGTCTCTCCTTCCTCCACTCCTCCTCCCCTGCCTGCCACAACACTTGTTCTTCCTCTGGAGCAATATGACGGCGGCCCCCCCTGCCCCGCCTGCATCTGGGTAAAGACTTTACAGTCAGGGGCCATCGATTGCTCTTATCAAATAAACAGAGTGGCACCAGCGGCTGCACGGACCCCACCACCACCCAGCACCTCCACCCCCGTCCTCCTTCCCCTGTCTCCTAATCTTAAATCCAACCCCCCCCCCCCACACCCACACCCACACACACCCACCCCCCCTCAATTTCCACCCCACCTCTTCCTCCTGCTCGAGAGCCCTAGCAGCTGTGGTCCCATGTAAATTTTACATGATTGGCACCTCCTTATTTTACCCTCCCCTCCCTCAACTGCTCCTGCCCCCCCTCCCCTCCATATCATGTTGCATATTAATGCACAGTTTATGCAATAGCTCATCTGACAGCGCGCACCAGCTATCATGTCCGAGTCTCTTCCCCTTTGGAAAATTTGCATACCTGATTATAGTGGCTGAAGTGCTTGATTGTTGCTTGGGAAGGTTGTGTGTTTGCTGAAATGTGATCCTCAGCGGTGGAGACAGGGGGGTTGTAGGCTGTGTGGTGGGGGGGCTGAAACGGTTCCCCTTGACCCTTGAAATGCAACTTAATCCCGCGTGGCCCAGTTTGATTAGGGGCATTTTTTTCTTCTTCTTCTTCTTTTTTTTTTTTTTTTCTCTCCCTGTCTAATTGTTGTCATCAGGAGTTGCACTATCACTGCGCATCTGGAAGCACTTTGACATCTAAGTCAGTGGTTCTCGAAAAGTGGGGCTCCAGGATCCTCAAAGGTCCGCGAAGGCCACGCAAGGGTCTCCCCCCCTCCTCCTCCTCCTCCTCCCCACCTTCCTCCTTCCTCTGGCGATGAGAGGAATTGTTTAATTGCGTCGTGATTTCATTAACCTGAAATTATGCCAGTCAGAGAACACGTGTCTGAACGAAAAGGATTCACTTGTGACGCAATTAGCGCCACACTTACAACAGGGTTCTACAATGCAATTCTAAATCAATAAGAACAACCACAAAAAAAGAAGGAGAAGAAGAGGAGAGAGAAACCCATATTGGGAGTCCCAGGGACGAAATCCAATTAAATGGGGACCCTTGGCACAAGGTGTGTCCATTTGGGGGTCCTTGACATGAAAATGTTGGAGAAGCCCTGATCTAAGTGACTGAGGCAAAGGGCTGCATTGACAGTCTTTGTTTCTTTTCTCTCTTCTCTGCTCCCCCCCTTCTCACTCTCTTTCTCTCTCTCTCTCCCCCCACCTCTCTCTCTCTCGCTGCCTCTCTGTCTCTCTCTCTTTAAAAGGGAGCGGAAGAGTGGGCTGATACCGGTCTCATGTTGCGTATGGATTTTCGTTTATATAATCGATTGAAATGTCCCAATACATCGATTTTGGGTTCAGTGTTTTACAAACAAGCGTTTATGGGTCTCGATTTTATGTTAGGGATGATTCCAGGGTGACACCGACGCGCAAAGAAGTCGGGGAGTTGATTTTTTTTTTTTTTTTTTTTTAAATAAACGATCTAAATGCAAACAAATAAATATCCTTTTGTTTCGTGTATATGATAAAAAAAAAATTAAAAAAAGTGACTCGGGAGGGGGGGAAGGCAGAAAGGAAGAGGGGAAACAGGGTGAAAAAGACACAATATTGTGCTGCCTCTCTCCTTAATCAAATAAAGTGGTGTAAAAAAAAAAAAACACGCACGCACACACACACACACACACACAGATACACACACACACACAAAAGCATTTCCTTCCCTCTGAATTTCTCCTTGAATTATATGCCATCACTAGTGTGTGTGATTGCGGAATATTAAATTAAAGTGGGATAAGTCCGCACCGAGGCGGGCTGCGTCCAATCCGCAACTCATTTCCCCTGTTGTAGCACCGCATCACTGCGCTCCTCTCTTTTCAATGACAATGTGCCAAATCTGGGCATTTTGAAAACACTTTCCATATGCTATTATCGGATCGCTACTGAGCAAGAGAAAGACAGAAAGGAAGAAAAACGGAATGTTTTATACCAAAGGTACCGAGAGTCTACGTTTTTATTTCTCTGCTCTTTCAATGGCTTATTATACTTTATGCTTTTTGGGGGATTTTAAGGAGGTAAGAGGAGGTAGATTTGAAGTTTTTCTTTTTTTTTTTCTTTAACGATTGCATATTTATGGAGCGATGTTGGATGGCTTTAGGGGGGCTGAGTGTGGAAAAACGTCAAGAGGCTTTATGTTGAGCATGTCTGGGCTAAAAACTTGATTTTGTTTCCGTGTGTTTTGCTGCGTTTTCCTCGTTTTTATTTGCTCAGGAGTCCACTGTTTTTTGTTGTTTTTTTTTTCAGCCCACTTCTCTGTGGAGCGTTTTGCCTGCAGACAAGTTGAAGGAAGGAAGGGGGGGTTGTTTTTCTTCGACTTTTAATTCTCCGAAATCACAGAAATAATTCTGCCTGTTTTATTCGCAATTTAACCGACTTTTGCGGCTCCGCACCTTGATTTCAACGCAGGTGACAACTCGCAGAGTGACTTTAACAGGAGGATTTCTGTGTGGCAGGTTGCTGTTCAGTTTTGGTGTAAAATACACTTTGAAATGTCGCTCGTGTTTGGACTGGAAGATTTTATTTTATTTTTATTTTATAATTTATTTATTTTTTTCTAATTTCGCTTTGAATTGTTGTGCAGTGAGTGGCAGCATCTGCTGCTGGTGTGGTGCGTTCAAAGAGTTTGCACTTAACTTCTTACTGTCTCTTTTGCGGGGCCTTGATGGAGCTTGTTTGTTTGTTTGTTTGTTTGTTTGTGCGTGTGTTTGCCGGACGACAGTTGGCCAGTGGGTCGCTGTGGCAGGTTGCGGGTCAGAGCTGTGGGGCTTTTTTGCATGTTTGTGTGTGTGTGTGTGTGTGTGTGTGTGTATGTGTGTGTTTGTGTCCTGATGAGGCAGAGGGGTCAGCCATGCAACCCCATGAGGGCGCCGACGCACAGGACAAACAAGGTGGAAGTCTGTGTTGCACATCCACAAAACACTGACCAGTGTGACTGCTTGTAGGGGAGTTAACAGAGTCATTTTAATTATTTTTTTTTTCTTAAAAAAACAAAAACAGAATACACGATCCATCTTTTCAGTTTGACTTAAGAGAATATATCGATGGAGCCACAATGGTCCCATCCAGACGTCTCCCTCTGTGTCAAGCCTTTATGGTAATATCTCCGGACGACTCCCAAGTTATTGATCTGTTCAAGTGGCACAAGATCACCGAGTGTTCGATACTGCCTTTCACACGTCAGCGGACGCGTTGGAAGATAAAACAGCCGCCTTTTTCTATGTAATATTTGATGATTACGCTTTAATTAAAAGGGGCTTAATTCCAGTCCACCTGGTCTCTTGTGTTCTGGTGATACAGAAATTGTCTTGGTCATTTATTTGTTTTACAGCATGCAAATACTGGCACAGTCGCGCACACACACGAGCAAGCAAGCAGACACACACACAAACATATACACACACACATACACGCACACACACACACAGAGACAGACACCAGAGCGGAGTTTACAGATAAAAATCTATAATTAATTGAGGATGCAGCTGATATGGAAATGGGAGGGGGCGAAAATATTAGTTAACGCCGTCTATTGTGGAGCTGGTCCTCCGGAGAAAGAGCATCGTCTGCAGGGGAGAGAGGGAGGGTGGAGACCGGGGGGATTTGCGAAAACGCAGGAGGTTAAGATAAGCGGCAGCCTATATCAGTTCCCTAAATCCGCTTTGTGCTTTCTCTTTTTCTCTTCGAAGACAAATAAAAAATAACGCACGCGACTCCGCCGGAAAAAAAAAAAAAATGCCAGCAGCGCGCGCACACTTTAATCACCCGAAAGTGGATAACAAGTACATCCTTTCACAGAAAAGGAGATGATCGGAGGAGAGAAAGAGAGAGAGAAAAAAAAGGAAAAATCAAGGTGGTTTATGTCTACAAAAGTCCTCCGCTTGGGTGCATAAAGTCGCAAATGAGAAATAGGTCCTCTCCACTCAGCTTTGGGGAGCTCGACGCACGGTCCCCGCAAGCCTTTTTTTTTTTTTTTTTTGCGCGTCCGCTGCAGCAGCGGGTCGACTCGGTTCTCCAAGCCGTCTGTGAGCGACGCCTCCCAAGGCTGACAGACTCGAAAAACCCCCCTGGAGGACAGGCAGGCAGCTGCAGCAGCAGTAGCGGCAGCAGCAGCAGCAGCAGCAGCAGCAGCAGGAGCCTTGGATCCGGGTGAAAAAAGTGACGCCTCTGTTCCTCACCTCGACCCACCCACCCCCTTTGTCAGAGACCTCTCTAAACCCAGAATAAACAGCCTCGGGTCGGGTCGGGCTCGGATCTCTTGGCTTCTTAAGGATCCAGTTGGTATGGGTGCAGTCCAGTCAATGTGGCTGCAAAGTAGACCTAGTAGTTCACTTGCCAGCAGCAGCCTTATCATCACATCCCAAGCCCCGGCTCATGCAGTTCAATTCACCCCCAGCTTCGATTTTTTCCATGAAGGCGAACAAGATCTCTTGATTTTCTCCCCGATTGAGACTGTGTAAAGTCTTCCTCTTGCCCAAAAGCCACTATTAAAGAAACCAGGGGGGGAAAACACACAGTAAACGGTTTGCATTGAAAGGATATAGGGCCAGTAGACCGATGCACTTTGTTAGGACACTAAATATAAACGCCAGTGAATGGAGCTTTGAATAGAGTGGGGATTTTTGTGTGTGACCCTGTATTGGATTTTTTTTTTTTTTTTTTTTTTTTCGCAGTTTGGCTCTATTTGAACCCACACGGGGCCTCAGCGGTCCCGAAAGGGCAGTGATGACTTTCCAACATGTGGTGGATTACTGTGATGCATCGTGGCTTTTGATTTCTTTTTTTTTTTTTTTTAAGCCTGAATGTTTAGATTCGCAGCAGATCAGATGCAGTCTCTCCTTTCCAAGTGAAGGGAGAGAGAAGTAAAAAAAAAAAAAAAAAACACACGACTATATTATTAGAGAATAAAAGAAGCAGAGAGCGTGCGTCCATATGTTGCGTAAATTACGCACGAGTTTGTGTGCATTGGTACATAAACGATGTCGCCTGTAAAAATAAGATTCCACACAGTGTGCAGGCCCGTTTTTGATGCGCGGCGCAAGACGTGTGTATGAGGTTGCTTTTTGATTCCCTCTCTCCCTGCGTTTGTGTGTGTGTGTGTGTGTGTGTGTCAGGTATGTTTCTGTTTTTATGCACACCACTGATTTAAAAAGTGTTATTGACAAAAAGTTCAGCTCGTTTTTTCCCAAAAAGCCTCACAGAATTCCCGTATTCTTTTATTTTATTTTTTTTTTACCCTCGGAATCCTGAAAACGCGCTTCATTCCGCGCATCTGAGAGAGAGAGAAAAAGTCACCTGTAGTGTGGTGATCAATCAAACCCAGCTGGTTTATTACGCAAATAATCAGAATGAAAAATAATTCTTGTGTTTGCTCGGTGTATAATAAAGAAAAAGGGCTGCACAGTGTTTGGGGGATTTCTGCGCTTCGGCATCGGAAACATTCGTCTGCGGAAACTTGTTTTGTTTTTTTTTTTGTTTTGTTTAGTTTTTTTTTTTACAGATGAATATGACTTCTAAGCACTTGTAAGTCTTTCTGTGTCCAGCCTGTTTGGTTGTGCAGGAAGCGGTCGCCCCATTGTTCTACATGTGATTTGGCCCTTGGAGAGAAACCGTACAAAAGGATTTTTTTCCTCTCTCTCTCTCTCTCTCTCTCTCTCTCTCTCTCTCTCTCTCTCTCTCTTCCTGCGCGCACAGACCTCTGCGGCCGCCAGGGCTCCGTGTGCGCGTCATTTGCAATGTGGAGACTGTTGATCAACTCACTAATTACACTTCTCTCCTCTCTCTCCCTCCCTCTCCGTCTCTCGTTTGCGCCCTCCCTCTCTCTCTCTCTCTCTCTCTCTCTCTCTCTCTCTCTCTCTCTCTCTCTCTCTCTCACTCACATTCGCCCTCTCTCTCTCTCTGTCTCTCTACCCATTCCCAGAGTGCATATCGGGAAATAGACACACAAAGACATGCGCACTCAACTTAATCAGCCATTTTTTTAAACAGGGCTAAAACGATAATAATTAGCAGAATAAAGACATATCGGATTTTCATTTCCTTTCCTCCGTTTCCCGACCCCCGTCCACAAGAGAAACTGCGAGGCAGCCCGTCGACACGTCGTTTCACCGCCACCGGAACCAAAATAAGGGATAGCTCTCTAAACGCTTGACATTTGTGGTTTTACCCCCTTTTCCCAATATAAAGTTGGAGGATTATTGTAATTTTCCCTGCTTTTTTTCCACGTTTTGATTGTCCACTTACCCGAGCCGCTGGATGTGACTGTTTTCTAAAACCCAAGAGCCAGAGAGAAGCGGAGGTGACGGCTTTGGAGGGGGAAGAAAGTAAGTTTTTTTGTTTTTTTTCTTTCTTCCTTTCCACCTCTCCCTTTAACTTTTATTGAGTAGTTTGGGGTGTGTGTTAAATTTAGGGGGTCGGGTATCGATTATCTATCTCGCCGGTGGATCTTTGACATCGGGGCTGTTTGGATAACAGGTGCTGGGTGTTTTTTAGTCCAGAATAAAGGCGGATATCGTGATGTTGAGTGCAACTCCGGCGCTTTGGCTTCAAATAGAAAACGGAGCGAGTTGACAGGCTCGGAGGCGTTCTTTTACGCATGTGTCCGTGCTCTTACAGCAGGACACCGCGTCCGGACCTGCCTTTTTGCAAAGTTTCGCAAAGACGATCTGTTAGCCGAGACTGTGCTGTGCTGATAAAACACCGAACACCCCCCCTCCGCGACAGACAGAGCGAGGGGCGAGCCGAGCCGTGTCTCCGCTTCTGGTGGCTTTTGCAGTGCGGATACTGGTGTTGCTTTTTCCAGGAGTCCGATCTCCTCTCTTCGGACGGACATGTCCGCTTTGAGCTCGTTTCTAGTCGAGGGGTCCGTCTCGCTGTTTCACATCCCACACACACATACACACACACACACACACACACACACTCCCCGACTCCTCATTTCACTCCCCCGAAACCTTCCAGATATCTCACTCGAAGCGGTCAGTCGGATGGACCGCGCCGCTCGGAGCCAGTTTTGAGCACGTCGGGTTTCGTGCACCTTCCAGGCACGGCCGAAGTGACTCGATCGGTCTCCCGACACGATCCTCCCCCCTCCACCACCACCACCACCACCACCTCCAACCCCTCCGTGTGCATAAGTGTGTATCTTTCGCAAAAAAAAAAAAGCGGGAGTAATATGCGGTTATTATCAGCGATCGGCACAGAAATGCCAACGCGATTTGCCGATCGCGATCCTCACAGCTGTACCTGCTGCGCTTCCAAAGTAGTCTCACTCCACCGAGGCGTGGGTGGCTGCGTCGCCCAGGAAGGGAGAGCGATCGTCGGGGCTGCTGATAGCACGGCGGGTCCCTTCAGAGCCAGCCAACTCCTGGCTCCCCCCTTTTTTTTTTCTTTTTGTTTTATTCTTTTCAATGTCTCCACACTGCTGCTCTATTGTGTCCTACTGATATCAGCGGTATTATTTTTAATAATCCGCCTTCCATCCATTAGTCTATAAGTTCCATTTCCTCCCCTCGGATCATCATCCGCGCCCGTGGGTTCATAATTTCCTCACATATCATAATTCCCAGAGATTTCGGGTCGCGACATCTTCTTTAAGTTGTCGGTTTGTGTTGTCGTGTATTAGTTTTTGCGAGGAGACAGAGCGCAGAGGTGGCAGTTCTCAGGTTTTTTATTTTTTATTTATTTTTTTTTTTAGCGCCCCGCTTCTCTCTCTCTTTTTTTCTCTCTCGAGGTAGGCAGATAGACTTGGCTCGGATTGGGACGCGACAGTGACAGGGGGGACATCGATCGCACGGGAGGAGAGGGGAAAAAAAAAAAAAAAAGCAAAACATCAGGGCCAAGGGGCCAGTCAGTCTCCAACCCGGGTATGTAACGGTGTAGTGAGTGTGTGTGAGAGAGAGTGTGTGTGTGTGTGTGTGTGTGTGTGTGTGTGTGTGTGTGTGTGTGTGTGTGTGTGTGTGTGCGTGTGGGGAGACTGTACACGCTCCAGCGGTGTGTAGGGTAGGCGACCTTTTTTTTTATTATTTCACAGGACTGTCTCTGTTTCTGCACGGCTTTTCTGCCTTTTCCAAGACGGATCACAGAGCGACTCTGTTCCCCTGAATATTCAGGCGTTTGAAAGCACTTTTCTCCAAAATGTGTTAGACTTTTTAAAATGTGTTTTGGATTGTTGCATTATGACACACAGCACGTTAAAAAAACAGTTTTTCAACCAAAAACGCGTGGTTTTCCCCACTGGAAGCTCGGAGCAGCAAACGAGGAGCGTTGCCACCGCTTTATACACGAGAGTGAATCGATGTTATTATTATTATTATTATTACTATCATTATTATTATTGTTAGTATTATTATTATTACAATAATTGGTAATTTTAATTATTATTACGAGATGCGAGGACGTGGGCACTTGGTTCAATTTTAAAAAGCCAAATTTCATGAAACGGTTTCTGTCGATTAAATGTAACTCACATCAGATCAATTTTTTAAAGATTGACAAACCACAAACACCGGTGTTTTTTCAGACAGGATGGATCACCTGTCAGACGATTTTAATTGCGTCTGGTGGAAATCAAATCCTACATTTCATTACACAAAAACAGCCAAGGCCTAATAATAATATTTAAAAAAAAAAAAATGTAAAAAGTGGAATTATGACAGGAGATGATCCTGTCTAATTGCAGTGAATTTCATCAGTTAATGATGCCATTGTCTCACTCTATAATAACACCATCCCTGTGTTATTTTTCTCATCTTGCAAATGAGGGGATTTTTTTCTTCTTCTTCTTTTTTTGAGGTTTGTGTTTGCAGAAGCTCTGGCCCCCTTGTTTTTGTTTTTCTGCACAGGGTGTCGTGGTGTGTATATCTCTGCACGTTAGTTAAGCAGCTGTAACGCTCTTTTTTTTTTTTTTTTTTTTCTCCCAACCCGGAGCAGTAGAGGGGAGGGATAAAAAAAAAAAAAAAAATTAAAAACATATAGTGTGAGAGATGGGCAGACAGCCCTGGGAGGACAATAGCTGTTGGCTCGAAAAATGCTTCTTGATTATTAAAAGCTAATGCATTTTCAGCATTGCAGCCTTCATTAAGGGTGCGGATGGAGGGGAGGGAGGGAGGGAGGGGGGTGGTGGGTGGGCGAGAGGGATGAGAGGGGTACTGGGAGGAGGAGAGGATGGGAGAGGGGAGAGGGAGACAGGGGCTGAGTCTGTCCTATAACTCCTGGGCCCAAGACACATGCAGCTAGAAGATTGGCTCGGGCCTCTCCTAGGGGTCGACAATGTGTCATTTCCACCCGGCTAGATTGCCCTCTGCCTATCTGATATTAATGTGCAAATCAATATTTCAGGGATTAAATTTCCCTTCTTCATTTTTTATGGTTTCTACCTCAATAAGTCTCCCGTCTAATAGAGGAGGCTGGATGATTTAGAAGCCTTCGCTGCAGAAAGAGAGAGCGAGAGAGAGAAAGAAATAGAGAGGAGCTTTGCAACAAGGCTATCGCTGCATTTTAATGTTCTTCCTCGCGGATCCCCCCATAGGCCCTTAGTAAGGAGGGCTGTATCGCCGCTTTACAGTGTAAAGACAGCCAATTTGGCTAAAAAGGCAGAAAGGGAAAATATGAGTCCGGTTGAATACTTAAGACGCTGTGGTAATCCGAGTAGCAGGTATTAGCGAAAGGGGAGCCCCCCCCCTTCAAACACACACACACACACACACACACACACACACACACACACACACACACATCCAAACCTGCATTACCAGCCGTCATGCTCGAGCGAACAGTATAGCTTACTACACGCCGGGCTGCTATAACAATATATTTTTTTTCCTCTTCTCTTTTCTCCTCCGCTTTTTTGCCTCTTTTGCATGGAGGCACATCGACATCCATCGGAGAGATTTACTCTCCTGCGTAATAACATCTGGCGTATGTGTGTGTGTGTGTGTCTGTGCGTGTGTGTGATAGAAATGAATCACTCTGACACAATGACCTGTGTATGATTATTGGGGAGAGGGAGGAGCGTATTACCATAGTCATAATGCTGCATCTCATTGAGAGTCAACTAAATGAGCTTGGACCCTTTGACTCCCCATAGACATTCATTAAGGGACAGTGCACACAGAGGCGTCTGTCTGCCGATAGGTGTGTGTCTGTGCATGTGTGTTTATTTAATCCTCCTTCCTGTACCATCTGGTGCGTGTGTGCGTGCGTGTCCAGCAGCAGCACAGTGTGAATATCTCCCCCCCCAACCCACCCACCCATACACAGCTCTCCCCCCCCCCCCCCCTCCCCATTCAGCCTTTGCAGCAGAGCAGAGTAGACTGTTTTAACATACCCTCGATGGGGAGAGTGTCAGCGAGCGAAAACACGAAGAGAGGGAGAAAGAGACAGAGGAAGAGGCACAAAAGAGCTCTAATTGTAGCACGACCGCTTGGCTTCCTCCCTGATTCACGGCCATTACGATGTGAAAAGCACAACCGCCTGTCCTCCATTATCAAAACGGCAGGCCTACACACACTCCTCACATCCATACACGCATACTCACTGGGGGGAATCATGTAGATTTTTTTTTCATCTGCGGCTCAAATAAGCGCTATCATTCTGGTCACCAAGCTTTGAGGAGACTCGATATCATATCAAGCATTTCCAACATTCTCCTCGCACGGATGATGGGTGGCTGAATTTACACAGTAAATAGAATCAAAATAATAATTCTTCAGTTGCCAAGCTGGAGCTGTGTAGTTACAACCCCAGCCAAAGACACATACACAAAAGTGGTGTTTTTGCACCAGTCGTATGTGACTTTGATGGGCCAAGTTGTCTTTCACAGATTCTCTTTTACACTTCTGCCTTTTTTTTTTCGTAGATAGCGTTTTATGCAACATGTATTATGCAACTGTTCAAAGCATGTAGTTTTTGATGCAAAGAGCTTTTCTAACAGCTGAATATTTTAGATGGATCAAGGTGTGATATTCTCTCAGGTTATGGAGTATGTGTGTGTGTGTGTGTGTGAATGTGTGTGTGTTAGAGAGAGAGTGACAGGGGTGACGGTCTGCAGTGGTCGTGTCAGGGTCTCCCGGCTCAGCAAGGCCTGTAGGGGGAGAAGCTAAGAAGTCCGCAGCAGCTCAGCATTATGTCTCGGAGAGGGGGGCTTCCTTTGTCAGCCCTGGGGCACCACCGCTAACACACACTTTCTCTCTATCACACACACTGAGCGAGAGGCGGAGGAGGGTTAAAGACTTGGAACGAGATCAAGCCCCTCCGTAGCTCCCGGGGAGGGTGCTTGTGAATATGCGAGTTTTAGTGTAATTAGCACTTAATTATATTAACATATGCAAATTGTCAGGCGGAGAGCTTGTACCGCCGGTGGGTATCGGCTGAGATACAAGTGACTCCATTGTACCACCACGGCAGAAAAGAGAATAATGGGTGTGTGTAAGGCAACCAGCCAGCAGCCAGCCAGCCAGCCAGCCAGCCCCCCGTGCTAGCACATAACCAGCTAGCTCATTTAAGTCTCTGGCCGGCCGCTTTGCCAAATTTCATTAGTCGCCATGACGACCTGGCTAATTGTGCTGACTAATGTCCCCTGATCTGTCGTCAGTCAGGACGGGTGTACATCCAACCCCCCCCCCCCAAAAAACATGAGAGGGACAGAAAGAGAGGCCCGACTGTCCAGATTAAAGCAGCACACAATGACTCCTATTTACACACGTTCCGCTCGTACAAGCATTTGCATATTCAAAAATACTCTGCCATCTTTCCTTGTCTGCTCCCCCGTGTGCGTTTGTGTGCGTTTGCATGCGCGCCTGTGCGCCGGCAAGCCCGTGCGCATGTGGCAGCAATGTGTCGGACGGGTCGACACAACAGTTCAGCTGTGTGTCAGTCTGCGAGCGTCACATGTGTGACACACGGCCCGTCTGTAAAGCGGGACTCGGGACTGCGAGACCGGTTGCGGCCTTGTGTAGCGACATAGCTGAATTTGTTTTTGATTATTGTACAAGGCTGAGATTCTGGCAAAGAGGCGCCGGGGCCTAAATAACAGGGACAAGGAGCGCTGGCTTTGAAACTTCCAGCCCCGTCTTTTCATTCCGTCCAAATATCTAATTACAACACATCTTTATAGCTACCCCCAACCAAGCAGCAGGACTTTCTTTTTAAGGGGGAGGGTGGACAAACATTTAATTTTCTGTGCTTCCCGCTAGCCAAAGGTGGATAGAGATTGGGCCTAGTTGGTGCTACTAGTACTTGCATGCTAATCCTGTTTTTTGACAGGAACGTAAACTGATATAATTGCTTTTCAGAGGCAGGAACGGCGGTTTATACAAGTGTGAAAGCACGGGAAAGGGGATTAGCATTATTTTGCATAATGCTGGGCAGGCGCTGAATGGGGCATTGAACGCTTGACTGGGTGACAGAGATGAAAGAGAGATGAAATGCTCTACCCCTCTTCTCTCTCTCTCCCTCCCTCGCTCCCCTCCAGTCCCTCTGTCTCTGGCCCGCCGTTGCCGGCAGAGGACTGTGTTTGCTGGAGAGGACCCCGGAAACACAAGGCTGGTGTTTTTCGGCTGTTTGTTCGGATGCCAGCAGATGGAAGCTGTCATGTGAGCCAATATGTATGATAATAGAGTAACCGTAGAGACTGGTAAACTTCAGGCACCCTAAGCCCTCCATGTATATACTAAACTGCATCCCTAAAGCACTGAAGTGTGCAATTATGTAGTGGATGGATGTGGCTCAGGTAGCATTTACATGGAAGGAAGGGAGCGGCTTTCGTGGATCAAATCAAACTACACTGTTCTTACATTTTCCTTTATTGAGATGTTTGCTGAGGATTTGGTCGGATATCGTCTGGGTAGGGAGGACTGTAGACTTGTAAAGCAGGTGTGTTTTATGTGAATGCCTGCCTGCGTGTGTGTGTGTGTGTGAGCTCGACTGGTAGCGGTAGGAGGGGGGCACCGGGTTTGGTGACGCAGCTTTTAAAATTGCCACCGTGACTTCCACATGACCCGACTCGACTTTGTGAGTAATTTATGATCAACCGTCATCATTGCCATTGCATCTGGCGTATGGAAATGATCCAGGGTCGAGGGAGGGCCGTGAGGTTTGGCCAGCAGAGAACATGAACGCCACAAAGGCCGGTGTGGCCTGTTTTTGTTGTCTCTCATTGGACAGGATCCTCTTTCTTTGACCTTTTGCACGCCTTCCCTCGCCTTTCATATGCTAATGCCGGCCAGACCCGAGGAGGAAACGTGCTGGAGCTGAGCGGAGGAGGACAAAGACTCCCTCTCTCTTTCTCTGCCTCCTTTCCACGCTATATCTCCTCCTTTCTTGCCTCTTCCCCTACTCAACAACTTGACAGACTTTGGCATGAAAGGAAGTTGAGTGCTTAGCGGATGGGAAAGGTGGGGATGGTGTTCTCGCCTTGACCTGCACCACCTGCGAGGATCAAGTGCGCTGCAGCGATCCTCGGCTGTATGTGTACGTGGAGTGTTATTTTGAGTGGCCCTCATGGTGTGTGTGTGTGTTGCAGATCGGCAATCGTTTGGTCGGAGAGTGATTTGTTGCTTCTCCGGCGAAAGCCAGTCGTGTTGTCATACAGCATCTGCCTCTCTCAGATCTGCCAGCTCTATCTCCTTACAACCAGTAAAGTCCCGTCTCTGGCGAGGTAAAAGGATACTAATGTAGTTACTACAACCCTCCCCTAACATAATACTCCAGCGCAGCACTGTTGAGCATGACGTGGTTTTTCGGGGCTCTTTTGGCTCTGTTATGGGAAGGGGGCATGTTATCTGTAGGAAATGTAATTTTTGTCCTCATTGAAATCGTTCATTATTGAGCGCGGTTATCTAAATGTTTTTGTTGCTGTTGGTCCCGCGCCAGTCAGGATTGCGTTACCCTCTCTCTCTCTCTCTCTCTCTCTCTCTCTCTCTCTCTCTCCCTCATTTCTCTCTGTCTGTCTCTCTCTCTCATCTCGCCAGGCCTTCATCAGTCTCTTAAGGGAAAATAGAAAGAAGGGGATTTTTCCTCTTCCCTCTGTGCTCCGTCCTCGTTCTCAGGCTCTCTCCTGCCTATTTTGCATCAGCCGTCTCATACAGGATATTAGCCGTGGAAAAAAAACACGGGTCCCGGGTATTTCATTTAGAATAATATGTTTATTCTTTTCATTTCAAAGTGGAAGTGGGGGGATTTTCGCAGGGTGGGGAAAGAACAATCGGGGCCGTGTGTTTCGAGGACTCTCTCTGTTTGATCTGAGGTCCTGTGGGCCCCGGGGGTGGCAAAGATTCTCGGGTTTAGGTGAAATAAAATGGGCCGTTGAGAAAATGAGGCCTCTCTCTTTCGCTCATATTATCTCACTGATTTGCCTGCTCTGTGGATCTCTGTTGGTAACTCCGTATCATGTTCCCGGTTGCTCTCTGTCTCGCCTTTCATTTGCATCTCTGGACGATCTTTTTTTTTTTTTTTTTTTTTCCCTCTCTGTGGCATGGCGGTCAGGTAGGGAGGGGAGAGCAGTGATTGGGCACTTTGAATGCAAGGAGAAACTCCCTTCCCCGCTGACGTTTCTGAACTTTTTCTCTTGATGCTGTACATATTTAACTATACTTTTATTTCCGTACATCGGTGCAGACTTCAGGCTGCAGTTACCTTTCAGACGGTGACATTGCTTGTCCTCTGTGCTCCTCGACGCAGTCACTATGAAGGACACTCACTCAGCCCTCGAGGTCCGTGTGAGTGCCTCAAAGTCCTCATCTTACATATTCAACAAAGCATTCAGCAGGCTTTTTTTGTTTTAGAAACGTTTGTCCCTCTTGTACTTACCAACAAAATAATGCACAGTACAAAAGGTTATATGCCACGTTTTATCGATCACTCTCTGAAGAATTTTTTTTATAGCTGTAAAAGCTGGCAAGGTAAAAATCAGAACCAAAGGGAAAAAAATCTGCACGTCTACCTCATCCAAAGAGAAGTTAAAAAGACGAGCTCTGAGTTAAGAGGGGGGTGGGGGGAGTTGATGAATGACTAAGTTTCTCCAGGTTTGAGAAAAGATACACCACAATAGCACAAGACGTCTCATGACAAATGATGCATTCTCTTCCTCGTTGGCCAAAGACAAAGGCAGGGATTGAAAAAGGCTGAGAGCCCGGTCACAGGACATGCTCATTAATAGAACTTAAGAGGAAGAAAAAAAAAAAGGAGGAATAAAAAAAAAAAGAGAGTGATGCTGTATATCTGGGGGGAATTTAAACAAAACCCTTCCGAGATATCCATATCAAAATCCACCTTACTCTCTCCGCACTTCATGTGTATTATTTGTATGTGTGTCAGCGCCTGCACGCGCCTTCTGCATGCATGTATATCTCATGTGTAACATGATTGGCATTCGGTATTCCTGAAGGCAATCGCATGTGGATATCAAGGCCATTGGCAGGGCTCGTCAGGGAATAAGTGGCTAATTAATTATGCATGACTTGCGGGCTTAAACAAACAGTGTAATGAGAGATGAGACGAATTTACGAGGAATTAAGCTTTCGTTGCATGGAGACCCTCTCTATTATTATTATTATTATTATTATTATTATTATTATTATTATTATTATTATTGTTTTCACTCGGATAACAGCACATGTTTCATACAATTTTAAAAAGGCAACACAAAATGTGAATACTACTCCGTGTTATTTTCTAACTACAGGGATATATGAACAGTTAAAAAAACAAAATAGAATATTTTCTTTTCCGATCTAGGCCTCAGTCAGATCTACTACAGGCAGGCAAGCATGTGTCTCCACAGCTCCCCTGAGGAGACTCCAGCCAATGCTATCCCTCTCAAACCCCTGCCGCCTCTTTTTTTTGTCTGGCCTGGCACCAGCCAGTGGAATAATCTTTAATTATTTGCTTTTAAAAGCAAAAAAATAAGACAGCCCCCCCCACCTTTTTTTTTCTCCCTGTGACAGTAAAAGAAGAAGAGCAGAGCAGGCGCAGGAATGCTCTTGTATATGAAATTGTAGGTATTAACAGGGTCGGTTTTGTCAGCGGTTTTCACTGATGTATCAGCTCTCTGCCTCTAGACTAAATAAAGAGGGGAGCTTTTGCCGTGTTTCATCCCGGCTTAGATGAGCAGATATAGGAGGGCTTTGGAGGAATTGTTAAAAAAGCAAAGTATGCCTGAAGAATGGACCTCTTCCTTAACACAATACCTAAACAAGTGTCAAGATGTGGTGATGGATGGTCCAGTGTTCTGTTTGGCTTGTCAGAGGCCCTCCTTATACCTTTTTTTTTTTTTTTGTAATGGAAGCAGCAGCCGAGATTTTATTCAAAGACTGCAGCCTATTTACTTATACCCTTGTGTGAGATATGTTTCATATCAAAAAGTAAGATAGGAGCTACATCTGTTTGAAAGGGCCTGTACTTCACTGTAAGAACAGCTTGTGAGTGCATGTGTACGTTTGAAGGTGGGCAGGGGGAAAAAAAAAAAAGAGAGAGAGATATTGCTGACTCTGGTCTTCAGCTGCCTTGTCATTGACCTCCACGCTCTCCTGGTTGTCACATTGAGGGCAGTGCAACGCACATACGCTCACATACAGTACGGAGAAAGAAAATGCAAGAGAGAGAGCTTCATTTCCTTTTTAGTTAACAGCACAGAGTGAGAAGGGGTTTTTTTTCTCTCACATGTTAAGATTTTAATATGTTGTTGTGTCAGTTATATCTAATAGCGGTTATTTCCTGCAGCGAGCACCAAGGTAATGGGTCCATTTCATCTCGGCTCCCTCTCAGCGGGCTGGCCCTGGATCTGTGTGACATGGTGTTTATTTGATAAAGGAATATTGTGGTGCTAATCCAAAACCACGCTAATTACATCTGACAGTTGTTTGTTTGTAGTGAAATCCAATTAAAATGTACACTTTTCAACTCCATCGCTCATCCACCCCGCACCAATACCACCACCCCCCACCCCCCACCCCATTCTCTTTCTTCCCTCCCACGGTAACCAGAAAAAGAGCCTATGATGGCATAAATAACAACTGTGCTTTCCTTGTGGTTTTTTTGTGAGAAGAGGGCAAACTCACAACAGCTGTCAGAAAAAGGGGGTTTGTTTAAAAAGCAAATGGCTTTGGTCTAAAGTTCATTTGGAGACCTCTCTAATTAAATAGAGAGCCAAAAGCTTAAGTTAATTAGTAATTCCCTGGGTCCAGAAATTAGACCTGTCACGAGCATTCGAGCTCTTGGAAAGCCAAAAGGTACGTGTGCACTTGTGCTTGTGTGTGTGTGTGTGTGTGTTTTTCCACAAATCCCTTTGCTCCTCGCTCCCATCTTTACACAAGTGTGCCTAAACGTGCGTTCATCTGTGTGTGTTTTTGTTCTTGTGCGAGGCCCCCGTGCATTTTTTTTTTGTGTCGAAGCTGCTCGAGACATTAATGGTCTTTTTGTGGCGTGTCAGAGAAGTGCTCGGGAGATGTTTAAGAGAGGGGCACATAGCTCGTGGCGTCAGCCAGGATACCTGCCCTATGATTATGTTTATGAAGATAATAACAGGGCTAGGGTCCCGCCGAGTACCGTCTTTAGAAAACAGCAGGGGTTTGAACTTTAAACTTTATTGTTACCCCTTGAAAAAGAAGTGGAGGGCTTGGTCGCCATGTCCGAGAAATGTCTGTACAATGGGCAAGGTGTCTCTGTTAACTGTGAAAGCAGGTCGTCTCGTCTTGTCTCGTCTCGTCTCTTCTCTTCTCTTCTCTTCTCTTCTCTTCTCTTCTCTTCTCTTCTCTTCTCTTCTCTTCTCTTCCAATTCTCTGACCCCTTCTCTCGTATTTCGCAGTGTAATTGCACTGAGGAGCATAAGTTATGCAAACATAAATCAGCTGACTGTAACGCAAAGGAGAGACAAGATGTCCCTACCTGTTCAGACCATAACAGACTAATGATAGCGTTTGAGACAGCCGGCAACCACACTGCTGTGGTACAATGCGTTAACTGCTATGTACCATCCTATCACTGGCTGCTCTACATGCTTTTCAGTCACTTGATACCGATAGGCATCTTTCACCAAATAGGGAAACATTTGTGACATTTTTTCCCCCCTTCCCTTAAAAGGAATGAACTTTAGGCAACAAGAAGCTGGAGTTGCTGCATTAGTTTTGAAGTGCTTAATTATAGGTTCCAAAATATCAGCAGGACATGGTGCTCTTGCGAAAGTGATTTCGGGGCTGGAAAAGTTCTTCATGTTTTTAATATCTCCCCGCTGTGCCTGTGATCAGGCAAATATTTTCATAATGTATCAAGCCTTTTTTTAACGTCTTAAAAAAAAGTTGCACATACAAGTTGTTTCACAGATTATCGTGGATTAAAATGTGCGTAGAATCTGAGGCCTGTGGTCGTCGATACAGCATAACCAGCCGTTTATATTTGCCAGGTGGATGTGAAATGCCTGCGTCAGAGACTGCTCTCTGTGTCTGTATGTCTGTGAGTGTGTGTGCTATCCTTGACTGACGTGGACAGTGTTTGCTTAACCTCTTCTGCGCTGCACTACCACGGCCTTGTCAGTTTAAGTGTGTGTGTGTGTGTGTGAGAGAGAGAGAGAGTCCAGCAATGGTAGCTTTCATTTTTCATGTTCCCAGCAGTATTTTTTCTAAACAAACCTGCTGAGAAGCAGAGTGAGAGAAGGAGAGGGGTCTGAATCAACACAAATGAGTGATATTTGTTGTTTTTTTTCCTGGGGTGGTATATAATTGTGTGCGTCCGCACACACCAATAGAAAACACATTTTAGAGACCAGATTTTTTTTTATTTTATTTTATTTTTTTATTTTGCAGGCTTTGTATTTAGCAGGATTATTAATTTCACTTGGCAAATAATCCCACCCCGCCACCCTCTTCAACTTGCTATGTTATTGCAAAGAGGAGGAGGTGTGTGTGTGTGTGTGTGTGTGCAAGTGTGTGCGCGTGCGTATGGCCTCATGCTTTTGCCTCATCCAAAGGATAAGGCAGTGATTTATGTAACATCTAATCCCTTTCATATTGTGTATGTTGTACCTTACAAGAGCATGATGAGCAGGCTAGATTAATATTTATTTAGCACAGGCAAATCAAGGATTAAGCAGTCATCATTTTAGCACTAATCCATGTCTCTGGTGAGATGCAGAGACAAAGAGAGGCAGATTACTAAACACATAACGCCGCAAAAACCGCAATTAGTTGGCGACTTGCTTTCCGCGACCGTGCAGGGAAAGAGAGATGGACGCTGGGCGTGCGTGAACACTCGCGTGCAGAGTTTGGCTTCTGCTTCGCCCTCTCTCGCTTTACTTTACCTATTGTTGTCAGTGTTTGTCTGCCTCTCCCCGGCTGTTCGCTTCTGGTTCTCACCCTCCTGCTCTCTTCAAAGGAACCCCTCATTGAAATTAGCAGTGGTTTGTCTGATTCACTCATCTGACGTAAATGTGTCTCATGATCTTTTCCACTGTCCGAACACACATGCGCACACACACACACACACACACACACACACACACACACACACACACACACACACACACACACACACACTCGCGCGCACGCAGACACAGACACACATGCGAGAGCGATGAATACTTCTTTCTTAGCTCCAACCACGTGGGAGAGGGGACAGTTTGCTTATGCTGTGCGAGTCTTTGGCTGTGTGTGAGTGTAAGTGTGTGTTACAAGTTACTTGGGAGTCTGTAAATAAAATTACATTCTTTACTAATTGAGTTAAACTGCTTTGCTAGAGATGTGGCAAAAAAAGATGAAAGCTCCCTGTGTATGTTTTGTGTTTGTACGTTGTGTGTGCGCGAATGTGAGTGTGTAGGGTGGTAATCTAGTTAGCTCTTAGCACTCTCAGGTGGTAGCCAACTGGGATATTGTGTGGGTGTGTGTCGCTGTTTGCTAGTTCTGTCCTCAAGCTTTCAGCATATGCAAAGTGTCAAACTTAGCCTTGCAAAACAGATAATCAAGAGCTGGAGTCTGAATAAAAAATAAATAAATAAAAGTAGCACATGTGTGTGAGTGGATTTGTGTGTGTGTGTGTGTCTTGCCTGTAGGAGGGCACCCCTCACATGGAGAGCAACAACAAGGGACAGTAAAGGGGCTAAAAGAGCATTGGAGAGCTGTTGCAGTGTAGTGAGGGGTGATTTTAGAGGGCAGAGGAGGGGATGTGGGGTGGTGGTGGTGGTGGCGGCGGGGGGGGTGGTGGTGGGGGGGGGGGGGGGGTCCAAACCAGATGTGAGAGCGATTGAGATAAAATGAAAAGAAGGGAGATAAATAAAAAGAATGAACAGACGAGTCGTGCTGCGATAGAGAAAGACAGGGAGAAGCACAGAGTGAGAGAATGCCATCCTCAGTTCCCCTTTGCCCTCCTTCCTCTCTCTCACCCGGCCACTGAATGTTAATGGCTTTTCTGCCTCATCCCCCCCCCCCCCCCCCCCACACACACACACACACACACACACACACACACACACACACCAACACCCTCTCCCTCCGATCCCTCCCCATGGACACTGGTGCATTGTTTGTGGCAGTGCTTCTATTCTTTCAAACTTAATTACCTTCTTGCCTTTTGTGGCGTCGGGGGCTGGAAGTTTTGCTCCGTGGCAGTGGAGGTCGTCACACATTCTTTGGCGGTGCATTCCCTTAATCTGAGGTGGGTGGGGTGGGTTGTGGGGGGGCGGGATTGGTGGTGGAGGGGTAAAGAGAAGAGTCTAGAGAGTGGAGCTTCTACCAGCATGCACTCCTAAGGTGGTTATAGTTTCCCCCCCCCCCCACCCCCAAAAAAAACAACCCCCACTCCCCTCCCGTGCACATGTACACACGCGTGCACAGTCATAATAGTCAGGGCATAGGCTGCCCTTTGTTTGTGCGGTTCATTTCCAATCAACCCTAATTAACTAGAGAGTGTTTCCAGATTGCCGGCAAAAGAAAAATCCCCACTTTTTTTTTTTTTCACTCCCCTCGGCCTTTGCTGTTTTGAGTTCGAGGAAGGGGAGTAAAGAAAAAAAAATGGAAGCATTAGCTATGTAGATTGGCTTTGCCTTTGATGCTGGAAAAAATCTTTAGCAAGGGCAGTAAGTGGTGACTGCGACCCAGCAGTGTCTGACTGTTTATTTTCATGTTTCAGTTTGAGTTTAGTTTGAAATATTGCCTCTTCAAAGGCACAAGACTTGTGCATATATTTAGACTGGACTGTGTAAGCCCAAAGTCCACTTTTGAAAATGTTAAATCCAGTCAAAGTTGTCTTTAATCCATTAAACTTTGTCTCTGTGAAACTGTACAAGCAGCAGATAAACACTGACACTGACCTAGGATACACATCCAAAGCATCATAATGAAAAACTGCTTAGCAGAAATAAATTAAACCGGGCTCTAAACTTAATCAGATATCCTCGGGTCTGCGAGCTGCTAGCCTAGAAGCAGTGACTGGAGGACTTGATAGATGTTTTCACCTCATCCTGATTGAAGTCAGGATAAGGGCTGGTGTAATCTGATCCTAAATCAGATTTTAGGACCCATCTGTGGCTTGAGTGATATGACTCTTTTGTTGCTCTGAGAGGGAAGAAGAAGACAAACACGGCCCCTGGGTTCACTATTTGTTCTGACCCGGTCAACAAGTTGTTTTTTTTGCATACTTGAGTATTTTTGTTTCCTCTGACGCTCACACCTCGCTGTTTATTTCCAACGTTGCCCAGATTTTTTTTCTCTTAACAATGGCATATCAGGTAAGGACCTGAGGGCAGTTGGGTGTATGTTACCTGAGCGACCAATGAGACCAATTTACTTGTCATCAACCGGAGGGATAGAGGCTGCATACCTGCTCTAGTAAAAAGAGGAAAGAAAGTCACTTCCGTCCTCTACATTTCTCCTCATTATCCCGATTCCCCCTTCTCTTGTCTCCATTCTTTCACCTGCTTCTCCAATCTGAGATCACGGCTCATATAGGCATCATTCTGAATTTGATTTGCCAAAAGGCATTTTTGTGGACTTGGTAATTTGTCGAACAAGATTCCTGTGCTAAATGGAGTGGCGCTCGCTTTAGGTGTCTGGGCCGCGCCTCGCAATAATGATAAGGTGTCTTTTGGTAATGAAGGCCTTCGCTCACGAGGGAGACATTGGGGAAGAGGACAGGCGGACAGAAAAGGGTGTGTGTGTGTGTGTGTGTGTGTGTGTGTGTGTGTGTGTGTGTGTGTGGTGGTGGGGGGATTGGGAGATCTACTGCATCTCCTGTCTAATATTACACCTCCAGGCAACAAACAAGGGCTGCATGAAAACCCTTTGTGAGGTTGAGAAGTAAGGAAGACAAAAAACACTTGGTCACGCAAAAGCCCCCCCCCCCCCCCCCCATCCTTTTGCAATTTTCTCCCTCTGTCCTTTCTTTTAAGACTTTAAACAGAGAGCATTAGGCCCGCTTCTGTGATTGTGTGCATATGCGTTTGCGCACGCATGCGTCTGCGCTCTTTGATGGCAGCCGAAGCTCCTCTCGCATTGTGAGGAAGGAGATAATTCCCCTCCTCCTTCATCCACTTCGTTTTTTCATCCCTCCGTTTCTGCATGGCAACAAATAAACAGGTCTAATTAGACCCGAGTAGGCCTATTCATGGCACTGACAGTGGGAGATGGATGCAGGGGCTTTCACAGCGCCCTTCGCCTTTGTCTTTGGCTAACGCTCGGTGACATTTTGATAGAAGATTCGGTGTTAGACTGAGGGGCCACATGCCGAGAGAGGGATGACCTTCCAGGAGACCTCAAGGAACGGACACATAGCCGTAGTCTCACGCTGTCTCCTGACTTTGTTGTTTGACTTTGCTAGCTTTTTCGTGGGTCACCTTAAAGCCTCAGCCCGGATTTAAATTCTCCGGTTATTAGCTGTGCTCGCATATGCTTCCAAACAGTTTGACAAGTAGGGGGAAAAAAATAACTATTTTAGAACTCAGATGACCACATCCCAAAGCACAGGTCGGCCTAATTCCAGTGTTTACAGAACTTATAAATATTCACAGCAGTATTAACAGCGCCGTCTGCCCCTCGCATTCAAATATCAGACAGTTAGTGATGAAGAATTTGAACCCGACAGAGCCCAGCGTAAACAAAGAAGACAGTGTGGCGACACTGCAATTACAGGTTTGGCATTTAACAGGCTGCGTCTCTGGCTAATGCTCGATAGTGTGACAGGAGGTCAGGAACAGGAGGAGTCTCTGACATCACCGAGAGCTCGGTACACTCAGGTCTGCGCCGTGGACTTCTTGTTGTAACATGTCTATATTACCAGCACATGCAACACAGCTGCTTATCATTGAGAAAAAAAAAAAAAAAGTTTTGCATTTGAAGAAGAGATTGTACCCTCTGACTTCTGTGTGATACGGGATCCAACTTCATCTTCTTCAAACCGGAAGCGCTTTAAGAATAACCCGAGTCAGAGAAGGAGGAGAAAAGCTGGGAAAAGAAATATCAAAAAAAAAAAAAAAAAAG
The DNA here is from genome assembly GCF_904848185.1 of Acanthopagrus latus. Taxonomy (NCBI): domain Eukaryota; kingdom Metazoa; phylum Chordata; class Actinopteri; order Spariformes; family Sparidae; genus Acanthopagrus; species Acanthopagrus latus. The sequence continues at coordinate 10,894,669 of NC_051057.1, forward strand.
TGGAGAAATCCCCCTCTTTAGTCTGCCTCTCTGTCTCTCGGGGAGCTACTGAAAAGCAGATGGAGGGATAGAAAACGAGAGAGAGAAAAGGGGGGGAGAAAAACAATAGGCCAAGGAGTCTCTCAGCCCCCTTCTCCCATCAGAACTAGTAGTGTCCAAACCAGGCATTCCTGAGCTATTATTTGCCTCTCACTGGATCTGATCTGCCACTTTAATTACCTTAGTGTATGTTTGTGTGCGGGGGTGTGTGTGTGTGCGGGTGTGTGTGTGTGTGTGTGTGTTTGAGAGCGAGTGAGTGCCTGTGTCCGTGTGCATGCGCGTGAAAGCAAAGGGGACATGCTTAATTAAAAAACAGAGGTAGGAGCAGCTCAGGCCACCTCTTTTGTTCTTCTGTTAAAAGAGGGGAACTGTTTCTGCAGTGTGGATAAACCTGGGCTTCATTGTTAGTTTCTCCCTCTCTCCCTCTCTTTATGTATCTGTCTATCTATCGCTCCCTCTCTCTCGAATGAAAGTAGTTTGGTTGGTTAGCAGAGCGAGGGAAGCCAGTGGGGGGAGAGCAAGAGAGCGAAGGGGTTTCTTAGCTAGCAGTAACATGATCTGCCTTAAAAGAGGCAACAGTGAGCACTGCTGCTGTGAGAGGTGCAAAGCCCGGGGAGTGGAGCAAAACAAAAAAGAAGGCGAGGGTGATAACTTTTCCATCTACGTATTCTTGAGACAAGATGTCCGATAATCAGCTTTTATAGAGCTTATTGAATATATCTTGTTTTTAAATTGATCTGTGCAAGTCCAAAAACGTCACTGTCCAAAATGTTACTCTGAGCTCCGAAAAGGTAGAAAAGGGAAAGAAAAAAAAAAATGCATTTGATAGCAAGAGCAGACATCTCATTACTTCTCCATCCAAGTATGCTAAATTAACACATGCTGAATGGATCAGTGTGACTTCAAACGCCTACACCGGGCTGCACTGCACCGCTATGCTCTTTTATAAGAAAGGTTAGGCTAATTTAAGAGCTATGACTTAAGCATTTTACTTAAGATCCTGTCTTCTGAAGGCTGAAGACGGCTCTACTTTTGATTCCCCACATGTGGGTCATTTATAAGGGAACAGTCAGACTCGGTGCACTCGCAGAAACTCAGTTTACATAGATTGTATGATATATTTTTATCTCCCCATGCTAGTACAAAACAAGCAGTTTGGGCTTGTGGTCGCTGCACTTGTATTTTGTGTTCACCAGATTTTCCAAGATGTTTTCCACTGCGATATGTTTACAAATTGTTATGAAAGAAATGCACCCCAGCATCTAGTCACACATGGTTACTTTGTTTGTCAGAGCTATTTTTTGGTGGCAGAATTAATGGTTCTAATAAGAACCTGAGATAACAAAATAATGGACAGTTGCGTCATAGTCAGCAGGCAGCGCACATGTAAACAGCTGCTAACCTGTTAGCATTAGAGGTGATATGTCAGTGCCAAGTGCTTAACACATTGGCTTATCCATAAGACATAATTCCATACTTAAAGTGTTAGTAGATGCATAATTCATAAACCCGCAGTGTTTTATGTCCGAGCTACAATTCAAAGGGGTTGCTCCCCAATGAAATAAGCAGTGAAATGACACCACTGACAAGTAGTAAATCCTGTCGTATGTGTCGCATTAGCTCTCAAACCCACTGCTTCTGAACAGCTTTACCCTCAATCACGTTTAACACATGCCTTGGTTTTGAGGGACACCAGTGGGGGAAAAAAAATTAGATATGTATATGTTTGACTGCAGAATCGAGTCCGGTGTGTTGTTTTGGCGCTAGGTGAGTGTAATAAATGATTTATGGTAAAAAGCTGAATGAGCTGCAATTGAAGTGGGTGTGGAAAAGCCTTTATTTTATATAATTCCTTGCCCCACTGCCAAATACAGCATGTTTTCTTCTCCTGTCATACAAGCAGCACAGCTTCATGTAAAATTAAAAGACAGACTTGTGGTGAAACAGGCTTAGCGTGTGTGTGTGTGTGTGTGTGTGTGTGTGTGTGTGTGTGTGTGTGTGTGTGTGTGTGTGTGTGTGTGTGTGTGTGTGTGTGTGTGTGTGTGTGTTGATACCAAGCATTCTTGTGGCATGTCACATATTTGGCCTGTTTCAACTTCTTGCTTGTTTAGAACGCAGAGCTAATTGCTGCTAATGTCTGTGCAATTACAAGTGTGAGTTACATGTGGACAGGTGTGTGTTTTTGTATATAGGTGTATTTGAATATACAACAATAGTTGTTATTTTAAGGAAATGTGCCTTTGGCTACAAGGTATCATCAAATACAGGGCTATTTTTCTTTTTAAATGTAGCAGTTGGGTGGAGTTTATCACGTTAGGACAGCAGGGATAGGTATCACTCACTGAAATTAACAGTGTATACTACACACATCTTCAAGTAAAGTAACTTCTGACATTTTTGCACGGCATTAACATGCATGTAAAATGTGGAAAAATAACAAGGTTAGCATCAGAATCCATGCTTTAACCTTGACGGCACACTGCCTATAGCAAGGAGGTGATTTCATCATATACATCTTCCTCTCGCCTTTCTCTGCATTCATGCTGAACGGATAAGCACTGAAATTCATTTTCTCCTCTTTGTGATTCGTTTCTTTAATCTCCCAAATAGAGAAACAGCAAACTGAGTGAGACACAGAGAGAGAAAACATAATTTCTCTTTTAATCTATCACTAGGCCCCATGGAATCATCTCCGGGATATGTCAGATTAGACCTGATTATGGCGCGTGCACACACATGCACCCACAAACATACTCACACATGTTTGATTTCATTCCTCACGCTTTCACTGTCCCTCCCACTGGCTTTGTTTAGCCCTGGATTGTTGCGGATTAATCCTCTAATTGCTTTGTAGCTTTGTTGTGAGAGAGAGGGAGTGTAGAAAAAGAGAGGGAGAATTAAGCAGCAGGTGGATTGGGTTAAAGGTTAACATGGCTCTTTAAAGCTTTCTTTTAATGCCAGCTCATTTACACGCGAGCATCTGAAAGGCGCTGGTACTGTATCAAGTGAAAAAAACACTGGCATGCACAACTAGCTCTCATTTGTTGCATTTAGCTGAGCAAGAGAGCAGTTTTCTTTCAAGTAGCGACGAAGCTTCAGTTCTCTAGCTTTTTTTTTTTTTGTCTGTTTTTCGTTTTCTCCCCTCATGGCTTTTTCTCAGTTGTTCTCCCTTGTTCTCTCTTGGTGGTGAGAAATTATTGCTATGATTACAAAATGAAATGACTGTGGGATGCTGTGTGTGTTTGTAGGCTTAGAAGGCTTGCTTCTTTTTTTTTCCCCTACATTGTGTGCGTGCATTTGTGTGTGCCTTTGCATTTGTGCCTTGTTGTGAAAAGCCAAGAGATTGAAGTAGTGAGGGGTTGAGAGATGGGCAGCCGCCCAGGATTGATAACATCTCACTGGTATTCCAAACATCATTCCTCATGGAAGCTCATTCTCTCTCTCTCTCTCTCTCTCTCTCTCTCTCTCTCTCTCTCTCTCTCTCTCTCTCTCTCTCTCTCTCTCTCTTTTCTTGTTATTGCTCCTGTATAAAAAGACTTTTGAAATACTGTGGATGTGAAGAAAAAAATAATAGAATCTGTAATTTCCTGATTCATTTCTGCATCTGCAACCTTGTCTAGAAAATTTGCCAACAGACATTGTTCTACCTTTCCACATGTTGGAGTGCAGCCAGCCACAGTTGCATGACGGTATATAGTTTCTACCTTCCTTGTCTACACAGAGACTAAGTCATTCCTTCAGGGCATTAATAGGTTAATAGGTGCTGCCTAATTAGCAACTCCTGACTGGTAAGAACATGCCAAGACTGATTTAGCCAATGATTGAAGACTCCTCTGACTCCAGTCCACTTTTCCTCTTAAAGGAAGACACTAACTGTACACATGTAAGTAACTATTTATAAACTTATATGTGTTAACTTTTGAGATTAAGCAAAGGTAAACTGGTACTAGCATGACATAATAATCTCTTAACACAGCATTAGTGCACACAGCACACAACAGAGGCCGAACTGCTTCCAGCTTCCAGGGTTGCACAGTTGTATATGTCCACCAAAGAGCCTGTTTACTAGACAATTGGGTTATTCCTATAAACGTCCCAACTGCCGGCTGCCATGGTAGCTGCTTCATTCATTTATACTTAATTTCCCCAGTTTTCAAGCTCTGGTCCCTGGGGCCAATAGAGACAAAACTTTTGTTGAAGGATGTTTTTTTTTCTTCCTGTGGTTGTGGCAAGCAATCTCAGTCAGCCAGTTATAAGACAAAGATGCAAGTGGGAGCAGTTGATATTGGATTTTTCTCTGGTTTTCAAAAAGTTTTCATGGTTCTAGCTGCTTAAGACTGTTTGAATGCTGTCAGTGAAAGCAATATCAAAATCTGTGGAAGCTGAGAATGACTTAATATGCAATAACATCTTAATGCTGTTATCTCTTGGATCAGAAGTTAATTATTTCATCATCTTCTGGAAAACAAGATTTGCAATCTGGAGATAATCAACCTATTATTATGAGAAAACAAAAGGTCCTTTAATGAGCTATTACTTGGAATGTTTATTAGAGATCAACAGGGCTACGCCAGCATGCATAAATGGTGTCTTCACAACTGTAGTGACTGATTCAAGTTATAATTGTCAGATCAATGAGAACCCATTAATGATAACCACATTAGAATATATTTTATTCATACTTATTTATATACATACTTAAATTATGAGATTCAAACACTCACCAATGTGGGTTGTTTCTTTTCGATATTTCGGTTGTAGCCTGCTGGAGCTGTTTTCTCAAGATATCAGAGATAAGTTAACTTGTGATCTCAAGATAACAGCATTAAAAATGAAGTAATTACAGACCTGACCGTTCTCATCTTCCTAAAAACCCATCTTCAATCGCTGTTACAGCAATCAGTCTCATCCAAATTAAGCTTATAATGCCACCAATTAGAACAGAGTAAACTGTGTTTTAGAACATAAGTTGCTGTTAAACACAATTGACTAAATCTCCATTCTCCTTTTTTATTTCTGTTTTTTTTTTTTCAACTCAGGTCCCTGTTAGGCTGGATGAGATGAGATCCCTATGTAGTGGTCGTCATGGCAACTTGTGACTCTCCCCCTATGGTGTCATCACGGCAGCAGGAACATGGTGGCCAGAGGCTGGACACTGCTGCTGAGGACAACGCCGTCGTCTCCATGGAGACCAGTGTCGCCAACAACGCCAACAACAACCAATCGTCACCTGCTGCCATTGGAGATTCGGAGAATGGCCTTGGAGAGCCCACTGTGAGCCCGCTGAGGTCCACTGCTACCCCCACCACTGTCAGTGCAACTACCGACCCTGTTGCTGAACAGAGTCGGAGAGAAAGCTTTACTACCGGTAACAAAGGGAGTGTTACCGGGACTTTACCAGGAGGAGGAGGAGGAGCAGCTTTGGGTTCGGACTGTTCTGCCCCTGCCACGTCTCCCGTGGCACCGGCAAAGGAGATCCCCTGCAACGAATGTTCTAGTTCCTTCTCCAGTTTACAAAAATACATGGAGCACCACTGCCCCAACGCCCGCCTGCCTACCACTGGAGGTCATGAGGAGGTTGAGGACGTTGAAGGGATGGTAGGGGAGGAGAGTGAAGATGAAGGAGAGCATGAGGTGGGTGCTGCAGAAGTGGGGGAGATGAACAGTGAGATGGAGATGGAAGACGATAGTGATGTGGAGAACCTGTGCAGCGAGATCATCTACCAGCCCGATGGCTCTGCCTTCATCCTGGAGGACTCCAAAGAGCAGCGTGGCAACCAGGGGGGGCTTTCTGGGTCTCTCCCATTCAGGGGCCTGCTGTCCCCCCAGACCTTCCCCAATGCCCAGGCCAGCAGTGGCCACAGTGGCCTGAGCCCAGGGGGGGAGCGGTTGGAGCAGCCCGCTGCACCCATGTCCTTCTATCCCCAGATCATCAACACTTTCCACATCGCCTCATCCATGGGGAGTAAAACCCTAGCGACTGACCACCCCTCCTTCCCAAATACCTCAGCTGGAGGGCTGGCGGGCGCTGGTCCCGTGTTGCACAGTTTCCGTGTCTATGACCTCCGCCACAAGAATGACAAAGACTATCTGACGGCGGATGGTGCAGCCAAAAACTCCTGTGTGTCCAAAGATGTCCCAAACAATGTGGACTTGTCCAAGTTTGAGGGCTGTGTGGCTGATGGGCGGCGGAAGCCTGTGCTGATGTGTTTCCTGTGCAAGCTGTCTTTTGGCTACAGCCGTTCTTTCGTGACACATGCTGTCCATGACCACCGTATGACCCTGAATGATCAGGAGCAGAAGCTGTTGAGCAACAAGCACATCTCCGCCATCATCCAGGGCATCGGCAAGGACAAAGAACCTCTTATAAGCTTTCTGGAACCAAAAAACCCCCCCACCTCTGGGCTACCCCACTATCCCACACCTGCCAACTTCCTAGGGCCAGACACGGGGCTCCGCGGCTTGTGGAATGCTTTCCACAGTAGTGGGGAGAATGCCGATTCCCTTCAGGCAGGTTTTGCCTTCCTGAAGGGCAGTGCCAGCAGCTCCTCCAATGACCAAACCCCCAGAACCCAAACCATGCCAAAGGCTGAGACCAACCCAAACCTCGGGGGAGGGGCTGGTGCCCACAGAACCCCCAGCGGGAGTTCTGCTGCTGCCACTGGTGGCAACGTGGAAGGTCGGAACTCTGAAATTGACTGCAAGGGCCACGTTAGGGACACATGCACTTTGCAACCCAATGGGCCAGACCTGAGCCAGTACCCGCTCATCAAGCGGGAGCCCGGTGCAGTGGGAGGAGAGAGTCCAGAGCAGGATGAGGATGCTTACTCCAATGGTGGTGGAGTAGAAATGGAGGCAGATGAGGAGGAGGATCAGGCCATGACCATGGCGATGACAGGCCAGCGGGCCGACAGCACCAGTAGCAAAGATTTCCCTCTCTTAAACCAAAGTATTTCCCCCCTTTCCAACAGTGTGCTAAAGTTTAACAGTGACAGCAAAGGCCCTGCATCCACCTCCTCTTCCTCCATGTCTGTGTTTGAGAAGTTGGAGATAGAGAAGAGCCGTCTGTCGACTGCCCTAGCTGGTGCCAGAGAACGAGAGAGCAGCAACGACTCAACCAGTGAAGCCCTGGCAGTACGGGAAGGGTCATCACCATCCTCCCATCCCCTTGATATGATGATGGTACGCAGAGATGATGAGAGTCCTGGACCACTGCATCAACACACAGGAAATCCCAGTACACCTGGAACTCCAGGGACACCTGGTACCCCTGGTCCAGGTGAAGGGTCCCCAGGTAGTGGTGTGGAGTGCCCCAAGTGTGACACGGTCTTGGGATCCTCACGGTCGCTGGGAGGGCATATGACGATGATGCATTCACGTAACTCCTGCAAGACACTGAAGTGTCCCAAGTGCAACTGGCACTACAAGTACCAGCAGACGCTGGACGCCCACATGAAGGAGAAACATCCAGAGTCTGGTGGATCATGTGTGTACTGCCGCACAGGACAGCCTCATCCTCGTTTAGCCAGAGGCGAAAGCTATACCTGTGGATACAAGCCTTTCCGCTGTGAGGTCTGTCCATCTAATTTTTCCTCCCTGTTGGTTTTTCTGTTTTCTCTGTCTTTTTTACTTTCTGAAATTAGATAATGTCCTTGTTTTGTTTTATTCAGTTATTATTTTATTGGATTGATTTTATAAGACAAATTTGATCCAAAAAAAGTATATTATATTCTTGGCAGTATAGAGGATTCAGTCTGTTCTTGAGGCAAATTTTGAGGCTCGAGTTAAGATTTTTTGATCTTCACTCAATTGAAAATTCAGTGTCAGAAGGGAGGAAAGAGGAAGTTAATGTGTTTTATCTTTCTCTTTTTATTCACCAACACCTATCACAACCGTAAAGGTTAAGGTAATTATCTCAATTATCTGACTGAAGAAAATTGGAGATTTAATACTAAATTGTTTATCAGATACCAGCCTGTTCTTGTTATAAATGCATATAGCGTGAATCATGCATCACTGTATTTATTCTTCCTTTTTAGGTATGCAACTACTCAACCACCACCAAAGGCAACCTTAGCATCCACATGCAGTCGGACAAGCATCTGAACAACGTACAAACACTCCAGAATGGTGGCAGTGAGGCACAGTACAACCACAACCATGCCAACCCTGTGCCTAGTGCCAGCCTTGGTGGGGGCTGTGGTGCACCCTCACCATCTAAGCCCAAACAGAAGCCCACTTGGCGCTGTGAGGTAATGAAACAAACAGAGGGTCATTGTAGCGCTGTTGTAGCAACATACCAATTTGCTTGTTTCAGTGTCTACACAATGAGCTGCTTATTTCTGTCTGCGTCACTATGTCTATTATTTTTCTTGGCCACATCATCTGACCTCTGGTCATTATAAAACTGAATTTCTCATACACTCTGATAGTATCTCCAAGTATTGTAGAAAACATAAGCCATTCATCATCACTACAAAAATGCTTGCATCAGTTTTATTCACTGGATTAGGTATTAAGATTTCTGTTGCTGTTGATGCTCATTTTGAACATATGATATAAATTTAAATGATTTTAACCATGTGTTTTGTTGAAAACTAATTAATTATCAAAATAAACTTTTATTTAAATTGAAGTATAGATCAGTGTTTTGATGATGATAACCATCTGAAGTGAGATGCTTTAAAACCATTTTATTTATCCTGCCTTGCTCTCAACAGGTTTGTGACTATGAGACCAACGTGGCGCGGAACTTGCGAATCCATATGACCAGTGAGAAACACATGCACAACATGATGCTGCTGCAGCAGAACATGAAGCAGATCCAACACAGCCTCCATCTGGGCCTGGCTCCAGCAGAGGCTGAGCTTTACCAGTACTACCTGGCTCAAAATATGGGCCTGGCAGGTGTAAAACTGGAGAACCCAGCCAGCAGCAGTGGCCCAGAAGCCCAGATGATGATTAACCCGTTCCAGCTTGATCCTGCAACTGCGGCTGCTCTTGGATCTGGTCTAGGTGAGTGACGCTGTACTAGAAATGATACACCTGTTTGACAAGTTTATTTGTATGAGCAAATTCTAACTGCGAAAAAAATCTTTTAATATTTTCGCCTTTGTTTTTCTTGTGGTCATCTTTCACTTGGTCAGTCTTATCTGTTGTGTCTCATATATCTGATCCCATCTGGTATTGTTTTTATCTCTGTGCCTCTCCTTTGATGCTCTTCATTTTTCTCCCTGCCCTCTCACCTCCTCTTTTCCTGCTCCCATCCTTTTTACCTTGCCCCCCTCGCCGCACCCTCTTCCCTTTCTCTTTCCCTCTTATCTCTGCTCTCATATTGTCCCTCTGTCATTGTCTCCTTTCTTTGACCCCTCTCACTGATTAAAAAATGATTATGAGACGCCACATGAGAATTATTCTTAATCTTTCATTTGTAATTTTCTTAAGTCAGCTTAATCCCCCCCCCCAATACACATCCACCCCACCTTCGCTCACTCTGGAGAGAACACATACACACATGTGCGCACATATACACACACACACACTCTCACACAGCAGGAAGCGGATTCCCGTAGGAGTGAGAGAGATTTAACAATGACCCTGCAGTGTTACACACCCACTCCCTCCTCTAGTGTGGAGGTCACAGCCCAGCCAGCAGATGTACTCTCAGTGAATTACACTGATAGCACACAGCTCCCCATAGTGAGCGCAGCTGTATGTAGGTTTAGATGGTGTGAGCAGGACATTTATGTATTCACACAAATGCAGGCATAGATGAAGGATGGATAAATGCTTGCATGCAGTATACACAGTGGTAATTTATCATTTCTGCAAATTTTTACACACACTTTGTGTCCTCATTCAGGTACAGCTGTGCCCTTTTTTTGATACCAGCACACACATTGACACACTAATGGACATTTATTTTCAATACGTAGGGGCAATTCTACATAAAAAATAAAAAGATTCATGTCAATGTGTAATTGTTAAACCCGCTGTGCTCCAAACACTGTAATATTCACGAAAAAAGAAAAAAAAAAAGACACGCAGGTAGCTTTGGTAACATGTACAGAGAGACAATGAAGGGATCAAATGAAAGAGTTAATTACATTTGTGTGAATGGCAGATCTGCTTTTTGTCCTAGGGTGCAGAAAAAAGAGAAAACAAGTGTAATGCATTGATCAGCTTTTCAAATCGGTGTGTGGATGTGAGAAAAGCCTGGAGGCCTAAAACCGTTGTCCCACCATTGCTGAGAGCAGTAATTAAAGCTACCTGATGAGCGAGTTAGCAAGTTGAAAAGGATGATTGTAATTGATCCTGATTCAATCCTATTAGGGTTTTTTATAGACAAGACTTTGTAAGGAGCCCTAGTCCTCTGTGAGGCTTTATTTTATCAAATCCTTTTGTGTGAGAGAGGCCTGCATAGAGGACTCACTTCTCTCTTCACACTTAATTTCATTAAAAGAGCGTTTTCTCTTTCTCTCTATCCTTTATCTCTCCTGATGTATGCCAGCCTTTCATTTTCATCTGAGTTTTGTCTTTGTGTCATACCTCTTTGTTCCATGCACCATTCTTCTTACTGTGCATACTGCCTGCCTTGTATGCTTCCATGTATGTATTCCTTATGGAGGCCCTACCGTTTATATCGTAACTGTCTTTCACATTGCGGTCTAACCTACATTTTTACTCCTTTTTTCTCTTTTAGTGAGTAACGACCTATCGGAGTTGCGTCTCGCCAGTGGTCAACTGATGGCAGACGACTTATCCCTGGTGTCCTCTGGTGGAATGGGGGGTATGTCCTCATCAGACCCTTCCCTGTCCTCCTTGTCACCACCCATCAACGACCCCTCGCTGCGCCTCTACCAGTGTGCCGTGTGCAACTGCTACTCCACGGACAGCTTGGAGGCCCTCAACGCCCACATCAACGCCGAACGCTCTTTACCCGAAGAGGAGTGGCGCTGCGTGGTGGGTGACGTCTACCAGTGCAAGCTCTGCAGCTACAACACGCAGCTTAAGGCCAACTTTCAGCTGCACTGCAAGACAGACAAGCACATGCAGAAGCACCAGCTGGTGGCCCACATCAAGGAAGGAGGCAAGGCCAACCAGTGGAGATTAAAGTGTGTGGCCATTGGCAACCCCGTGCACCTCAAGTGCAACGCCTGTGACTACTACAGCAACAGCGTGGATAAACTGAGGCTACATGCCACCAACCAGAGGCACGAGGCAGTCATCCGCCTCTATAAGGTAAAAATGCTCTTTTGTGATGTTGTGAGTGTCCTGCAGAAACATCAGATCTCTAGATGAAAAGAAAGAGAAAAACAATCTCTGGCATTTTCTCAAAGATTATTGGAGATGCATTGTTTTTGCAGGACATTATCTTGTTTAACATTCAGTACAGTACAGATAAAATGGCCTGGTATACATCTGAGGGCATCGCCACTCGTATTAGTTCCCATTCAGAGGAAAAAAAGCACACATGTTTTTGTTTAGAAAGAATTTGCTTCATCCTCTTAACTGCAGTGTCACATGGATATAAAGTTCCCATGAGAATGGAATGACAAAGTTGGAAAAGGTCACCGTCAGAGCACCCAGGATGATTTCCATCAGACATGGGTACACGTCCCGCTCATGAGCAGCTGGTACTGCCGTTACTGTTAATTATGCACGAGTCACATCCGATCAGCGAGTTTCAAATGTTTCAGAGTTTTGATTATCCTCAGCTGTTATTTCAGCTTGTTTGTCCCAGCTGTGATTAATTCTGGAATAATTCAAGAATTTGTCTTCAGGAGGAGGTTTTAGATCCATATTAACAACTCTGTCTAGAACAATGACGCAATAAAATTAAGACCAAATACTTGTTACTCTTGATTTATGGTCTCCATGCGATGCAGAAATACACACATTAAGGACTCAAAGGAATACATATTGTATTTAGAAAGATATTTTACATTAAGTACACATATGTTGAAGTATTTTATGTATTACATTTCCTAATTTTCTTGACAATATCAAAATGTGTACACATCCACAAAGCCCTCCTTGCAGACAAACACTGTTCTTCAGGCTTGGGATTATTTGGTCATGACATGTCATGGGGCACACGAGTCATCCAGCAGAGCAGCGGAACTCACACAGGAAATTGCTTACTTAACTAAACGCTTCACACTCCAAGCAATAAACAGTTCCTGCAAAGAAAGTTCCAACACAACCTATATTTGGCACCTTTCTCCTCTCTAGTATTTTTCAGGTGATTTACTTTGTCAGACGTCTCCTTCAGCTTAATAGGATGCTGTTACATTTCCGAGGCCCTGACCTACACGACAGGATCAAGTGCATTACATTAATGAGGATTTCTTTACTACTGTACGCAAGATTTGGCAGTGGGAAGTGATTGTGTCCGTGTGTGTGTATGTTGTACCTTAAATGTAGAGACAACAGTAGTAAGAGGTTTTGCAAATAAGTCTCTATTGATGTTTTTTTGAAAGTACAGTTATTTATTTCTATATACATACATTACCCATTTATTGGCTAATTATTATAAGAACAATTTAGTATACATATTCTTAATATGTGATCTTTCTTTTGAGTTTAGTTTTTATACGAGGACATAAAATAAAGAAGACGTTGATTAAGATTTAAAACTGCAACACTACATTTATAAAAGGAGTCCTACGCCATTCACCCACCAGACTTTAGTCATTCCTTTGAATCATTTTTGGCAAAGTTGTCCCTGCCTTGCCCAGTAACCCTTGAGAAATTACAATTATTCTGATATCTGTGACCAATTCTTACGAACAGTCCTGAGGCCTGAGCGGATTATGCACATCAGCATTCTTAGGGTTATTTAAAACAGTCGTAGTTGATTTAGACACGATACACATATTGACACGGGACAGGCTTACGGTTTGGCAAAGGCCGAGCCTGGCATGAGATGAGTTGGAGATGTCTTTCCCCAGGGTTTGTTTACTAATTGTGCTGGAATTGTTTTAAGATTTATAAACTCATACTGATGTGTAGCTTGCACAGTGGCCTACATTAGCTGCGTTCCTATCCTATAGGATCAGCGTGACGAGTCCACACTAATCAGGATCTCCTTAATGTCAGAGGACGACTTCAGTGTAGGTGTGTGACAGCCATTTAATCAAGCAAAGACATTTACGTACAAGCCCAAGAAGCACAATCACAGTCTAAAGAGTAAAAACAGCAGGGAAGTGAAACAAAGAGGCCTGTCTGTACATATTCTTAAATTGGTTTCCCATTTTGCTTTCCAAGAAAGTTAAGGGCAGCAAGGGAGTATCCTTTTGGGCACACACAAACAACAGTTTAGGCCGGGGGAAGCGAGGGTCATCCCAGTGCCCCCTCTGTGCACCCATACACCCCTGTACCTCATCTACCCACCCACCTACCCCACAGGCCTCAACAAATGTGTTCCACAGATGACGCTTTTAATGCCTCTGGCAGAAATCCCACTATTTTACCCTTGGACATGTGGTAGTAAAGCAGCGAGAGGGAGGGGGAGAGAGGCCGAGCAAAAGCAGAGGAAAAAAAAATCATTTCTTTATTTGACCAGAAAAACACCTCTCCTTTTATGTATTGGCAGAGGTGAAAAGCACATGGGGATGGAGGTAGCTTTGGCCGAGCGCATAAAAGATCCGAGTGTTGACGACTTTACCATCTGGTTTTTTGGAAACAGAGAATATCTTTATGGCATGGGAAACCATTTGAAGATACAAACAAAAAGCATATTCAGGAGATTTTATGGCTGCTTTGTAGCAGCAATGGAGTACTTCTAAGGGGAATTGAGAGTTTGAAAGTGTTTTTTTTTTCCAGACTTTGAAACAGCAATGGGGAAATGACATTAGCAGCAACATCAAGTCATCTGGTGTCCAGGGCACAGCAGGTGGCGCAGGAAGTCACACGCCTTATATGGAAAGAGCGGAGGTGTACGCCTCGCTGCTTATTGGAGAGGAAATGTGGGAAATCTGATTGGCTTGTCCGGGGTTTTTTTTTTTTCCACATCATTTCCCATGATGCGGAATTTAGCCTTAAATCAAAAGTGCGTACAGAACTTCACATCAGTATTATCACAGCTGTCTAATCTTTACCCCCCACAATCATTGTGAATGACAAAATGGAATATGTTTTAACGTGGCGTTCATACGCTAGCAGCCTGTGTGGTAGGCCCTGCATTAAATGTTGCCGTAGCATAGCATGTCCATAGCTGGCCCAGCCCGTGTTTGGCTTAGCATCGAATATGATGATGTATGGCTTCGTTATGATTTTTAATAACAAACACTGGCCCTAATACACACGCAGACAGGAGTAAATCTGTCAGTGCCATTCACAAGTGCTGCAGAGCTAAGTAGGGGGTTTAGTTTGTAGCGAGCATGTGTGTTTGTGTGTGCGCGTCCCCACAGAGCTTTGAGGTTGAGATCTGGGCTGTGCTGGCCCCTGGGTCATTAGGAGTTGAGAATGTTCATGGTCAATGTGGCATGGTCAAGGACCACACGCACACACGTACAGACACACTCTGTGTCTCGTAGGCCATGGCACCTGTTTCTCAGATGGCAGTCCGTGTATATCTTAAACTGTCCTCAGCCACCGTCACACCAACCGGCGCCCCACCCCTGTCTGTCTGTCCAGCTTTCCGTCATAATTCAAGCGGAAATGGACGTCCGGGGTCCACTGCACATTTCCATGTCTCTGTTTCTCTTTTGATCCCCCCCCCTCTCCTTCTCTCCGCTCACACTCTCCTTTGAACTCAGAATCTCAGGCTTATAAAAATGCTCAACTTTTTATGATGGAGATGGAGGGAGAGAAGGAGAGAGGGAGGGGGAGATGATGTTTCGATGGTGAGCGTTGTTAGTGGGACATACTGAGCATAAGAACAGAGCCAGAAAAAGTGTCTCTTTCTGACGCTGTCTCACACTCTTTCCACCCCTCCGTCTTTTACCCACTCTCTTTGTTTTGTCTCTGACTCTCTCTTTCTCTCATTCTCTCTCTCTTTCTATCTGTCCCCTGGGGAGCCGCAGATAGGCCATCTCATTACCCATGATCCTCTTGGCAACACCATGGCCGGGAAATGAGGGGAGGGGGGAATTAAACGAAGGGGGTAGTGGGAGGAGGGAGGGAGGGATGGAAGGAAGGAAAAGAGGAAGAAGAGGAAAAGGGGACTGGATTTGTAGACGCTTGACTCTCCCCTTCTCTTTTTCATCATGTGTTTTGTATTTTTTGTATTTTTATATTTTTTGCTTATTTCCATCAACCAAGGGATATCAACCCCCCCCCCCCACACACACACACACACACACACACTTTTTTATTCTCCTCCATCTCCCTCGGATGGAGATGGCTGTGCTTATGCATCTGTGATATTAAGTCTACCGCTGTGACTCGGCTATTAGCAAGGGTCAACCCTGCCCACTCTCATTTGAAAATCAAATGGCCCTATATATATGCAGGCCAAATTATTGGACTGTCATTTGGACTTGTGTGATGGGGAAATGGACAGGAGATTGACTCTCACAGATTTGCATAAAAAGCCATTGTGCTGGTCCCCGGAATAGAAAAGAGACTGGATCTGTTTCAAATGCATGGTACTATTTATGACACACACACATTGACACACATAGAGGCACACATAAATGCATATGTGCAGACACACAGTAGGTATGGCATTACATACATTCATAGTTACACACCCACACACAATTGTAGTCTTAGATATCAAGTTACCATTTTCCACTTGAGCCCGCGTCCGCCTGTTCCGGGCTCAGGCTCTTGATCACTGCGTCCTTGTCTCACTCTCGCAGACAGACTTAAAGAGTTGCTATTCTCTTCAAAAAGGAATGTTCGCAGACACTTCACACTAGATGCTACTTGACTGCAAAATATAGATTTTCATGTTCTGTCATGGAGACGGATGGTGCAGCCTGCTGCTGAGGGTTCAGCACTGTAAACCTGAACAGACGAGTGAATTCACTTAGGTGTTTTTGCCAGAGAGGCTGTCTGTCTGCCTGCCTGTCTGTCTCTCTCCCTTCATTTTTTAGCAAAGTTGTTCATTTGCTCTCTCTCTCTCTTTCCCTCTCTCTCTCTGTGTCTCTCCCTCTCTCTCTCACTCTCTCTCTCTCTCTCTCTCTCTCTCTCTCTCTCTCTCTCTCTCTCTCTGCGAGGCAACGAGACGCCGGTTAGTAGATTATTCAAATCGTCTCCTCTTTCACCTGCGTGGAGATTACAATGGAAATCTTTCAGAGGTCCGGGGGTGGTGAAGTGGGGGACGAAGGGTGGCGGCTAATTAAAGCATAAAAGCAGGTGTGTGTGTGTGTGTGTGTGCGTGTGCGTGTGTGTTTGTGTGTACACTGTTGCTTTGTGTGTTTGACAGAAAGGTTTGAATGGACAGACTTCCCTGCCCTCCCCCCTTCTTTCCTATTAATCCTCATAGATATTAATAAGAGTTTCGCCCATTCTCCCTCCTCGCCTTATCCAGATGGTCGCCAGAGCATTAGCGTGCGTGTGTGTGTGTGTGTGTGTGTGCAATGTCCAGCTTTGGTCCAGCTCCTGATTGACACTTATATGTAATGTTTAATTACCCTATCCCGCCCCCCGCCCCCCCCCCCACACACACACACACACCTCCTGATCCCTCTACTTCTGGACACTCCAGTGGATTAGTTGAGGCCTGCAGATTCTGGGAGTAGATGCCTTATTTTCTTTCCTTTAGCAAGGTGTGTTTTCTGTAAGACAAAGAAACAGACTGTGTCAGTTTTTCATATTTATAGCCAGATGTGATCCTCTTCATAATGTTCCCCGCTCATCTCTGAGCTTTGGGTCATTTGGGCCGAAGCGGGGCCAAGCCATTTGTCCCTGTGCAGGGGACTGTGAAGCAGATCGGGGCTGACAGGTATGGGAAAGATAGCAGAAAGGGGGGTGTCTACGGGGGGGGGTTAGTGTCTTCCAGACCACCAGAAGGAAGGGAACATCGCTAGGATTCAGGAACAAAGGAACTAGCAGGAGTTTGTCTTTTTTTTTTTTTTTCCCGAGGCTCATCTGAACCCTCCTCCAACACCCAACCCAAACACACACATCCCTCCTCCTCCTTCCATCCTTACGCCCCCTACTCACACACTGTCTTCCTCTTCTTCCATTTTCTTTCTTTTTTTTTTCTATCCGTAGCTCCTCCCTGTCCTTTATTTTTTTTTTTTCCTCTCTTGGGTCTCGCTCATCCTGTTGGGACAAAGATAACAAGACTGTTTAGAAAAAAACAAAAAAGCAATAATCAAAGAGGGCACATGATCGCAGATATGATCTCCCGGGGCACGTTGCCTTCACTTTTGATACCTTGATTTGATCAGAGCCGCTTCAGACAGATCACATGGCAGGGAGATCAGATAAATATTTTTGCGTAAGTTCATTAGTGTGACTTTTTCAAATCGCCTGACATTAAAGCCCATGCCTAATTTGTATGAAAGTTGCGCTCGAAACCTCTGTCTCTTATCCCTCGTATTTAGATAGCACGGTCCCACTTTCTCCCTCTCATGAAGCTATCAGGATATTGATATGGACAAAGTTGAACTGAAATACTCCTCAACGCCCTTCCAAATCAATAATCAATCGATTGGAGGTAATTGTGCCTCCCTTGGAACGGTCCCAAGTCTCTCTCTCTCTCTCTCTCTCTCTTGCTTTCTCTCTCCTTCTCACACTCTCTCTGTCATTATCAGCATGTGGCCCAGTATTCGGCATTTCAGCATTCCAGCTGTAATTGATTTTAACCATTAGGTGCTCAGTGAATAGATAAGTAGTGGGAGATATTCGATTATACGGTGAAAGAGAGAGACGGGGGATGAAAAGAGAGGGAGAGAGAGAAGGAGGGAGGGAGAAGGATTGAGGGATGTTGTCGTGGAGCTTGAGAAAAGAGGAACTGACCTGTCCTGCTGTCTATCCGTCTCTGCCACCGGTCTTCCATCCTTGCAGCAGCACAATACCGCTGACCTCCTGTGAGTTCAAGCAGCTTAGTTTCTGCGAGGTAATCCCTAATGCTTTGAAATAGACCTGATAGAAAGCCCACTTACTTGTTCGGGATTAATGTGGGTTGGATGGGGTGGATGGAGGGTTGGGGGGGGGGGGGCGACGGTGGTCCTGAGTTTTCAGCACATTAAGTTAAATTAACCCATTGGAATTATCAGCATTAATTGTGGACTTACTTGCAATGCGGATGACGAGCGGTCTTAGTCTTTAAAAGCATGTTGCACTTTATCGGCAGACAGATGGGAGACCGACATCTGACATCCGCCTATAACTTAGGCTGCCATGCATTAATACGCGGCCTTTCTCTATTGTTTATGTTTAGATTTGCTATGCTGGTGGCCAGAGTGCTATTATTCCTCTCAGTGGTTGCCCATCCCCTACAGAGGCCATTTTGATTCTGAGTGCAGCTGAGGGTGGTATTGCTTCCCTACTGTTTTCTGAAGATATAAGTCTGATTCTTTTTTTTTTTTTACTCTGTCCTTTCTGCTCTTTTTTCCTCATTCTGGCAGGAGTGTAGGTTAGGACTAGGGGTAGGGGCGGGGGGGTGGCGGTGGGGGGAACAAAGGCAAACATTTGAGTAATCTTCAAAGAGCCCATTGGTATGTTGAGTGGACGCTGGTATGCGGACTGCGGCTGAGGCTTTTTCAGGGGAAAACAATATCCTTCCTTTAGACGGCAGAGGCCTGGGCAAACATACCAGCCAGGCGACTCTGCCCAGTGCTGCCACTGCTATCAGCTTACCCCCCACCCCCCCACCCCTACCTCCTCCCCTAAGGAAGAAAATGGTCAGGTCCTCCTCTGTTTTGGCGGAACAGCACAGGAACAGCACAGAGCTCATCATTATGGGTTTATGGGGGGGGGGGAGAATGTTTGTCTGACTGACTGTACGTGACGTGTCAGAAAGAGTTTGTCCGTGTGTGCGCCATGATACACACTTCTGATACAGAAAAGGGGTGAAGTGGATGAAAAGAGAGAGGCACGGACTGAAATCGGACGCCTTCTGTGGAAGGAAGTAGGGAGGGGATCAAGTGTGCCATCTTGTAGGTCAAACGCGAGGCATTTGATTTCCTGTGGCAATATGCAAAACGCCCCTGCTGAAGAGGTGCCTTTATTGTGCTGTCCCTGGCAGAGGTACCACTTCAGCTTGCACTCACACACACACACGCACTCTCACGTACACGCACTTATGCACAACTTGTACACACAACAAGCCACATTGTCGCATGGTTTCCTAGGAATAGGGCCTCGTCTTTTGTTCTGTGAAACGTGTTTGAATATGACGTTTTGGAGTCGGGAAGTGGACTCGGCAACGTTGCATAAGGTTTTATGTAGTTTTTAAAGTTAGATATCGATGAAGTTGGTCATGTGTTTGGTCCAGATGTGTCTGTCAGAAAGAAGAAGCATAATAGCTCATTTATGAAATACAGCTCTTTAAAGAAAGGAGCAGACTGTCTGCCATTTTGTGACAGTTTCAGAATGAACTCCCTTTGTCCAGTAATCACTAGCCATTTTCTCACGAGGATCCACCCCAAGGATAATTTCTCCCATTTCTCTGTCATTAGCAGGGGCCTGGTATTAGGCTTGTGTTTTGTTCCCTGTACCTTTTGTTTTGTGCTAAGTGAAACCATGCGACAGGGTAGGGGCTAACTGGAAAACAATACTCCCCTTCACAGGCTCAGGAATGTGTAATTAGTGATTTGAACCCGACTACGCTTGTCTAGATTCTTCCCCTATCATTCTCTCTCCCTCTCCGTCTCTTGTTCTTTTGTTCTCTCTGTCATAGATTCTCACTCTCTTCGCCTCTCAATCTATCGGTTAGTTTCTCTCACTGTATGTTTCTGTCACTCCTTTTGTCTGACTCTCTCTAATAGACATTTTTTCAGCGAGTCTCCATTATGAGCAGAGTGAAGAAAAACAAACTTGGCAAAAATCCCTGCTCCTCTCGGCACCAAAATTATTTTCCCCTCTCTTCCCTTTCAGTTTTAGTTAAATATAACAACATCAGTGTAGTACAAACCTCTTTGATGGTACCAGCCAATAAGACGAAGCTCTAGACTTTCAACCCCTTATTTTTTTTTTGTTTTTCTCCTCGTCTTTCATAGATCCTGTCAATTAGGTCTTGCCTTGATTTCCCAAACGCATCCTTGCATGTTGGTAAAAACGGAAAATGATGAACTCTCGCCAAAAGCATGTTAGTGTTTCTGCTGAATCCCTCCCCTTCCACAGCATTGGAAAAAGAAAATCCCACAAGCATGTTAGCATTTCGATGATCACGATTGTATGATCTCTGTCCCGTTGTAAGTCGATGGAAAAAAGATAATCTCAGTTGCAATATGGTTTGGGAATATGGGGAGGTCTGGTCAGTCTCACCTGGCGGCGATGGAGACAAGCGGGGGCTTTTAGACCCTAATGGGCTAAGGTCAGGATGGCTAATAGGGAGTAAGTGGCTGAGCCATGCTGTCTAAATCTAATGCTAATGTAAATACTGATCCATTTTCAGGGGAGGGGGGTGGAGATGAGCTGGCTTTCAGGACATCTAACGCACATGCACCGATGAGTAAGACAGATTTGTCTTGGTCTCTCTGTCTCCTAGAGTCTGTTATTCCCTCTGCTGGGTCAGTATGACGTGAAATATGTGGCGACCATGTGAAGGGACTCAGAAAAAAAGTCATTTCCTACACATTCATTGACTGAGACCAGAAGAAATGGATCATGTTGTAAATCAGGCGATTGTTTTTTGCCTTGTTTCGCCTCTCTGGTATGCATAACTTATGTGTGCGTTTGTGTGTGTGTGTGTGTGTGTGTGTGTGTGTGTGTCTGGGCCAAAGGGAGAGTAAGAGATAGAGAGTCAGAACTGATTTTTCCAAGAGAGGGGCCAGAGGTCATGAAGCTGTGAACTTCTGATTGACCTCTGCCCCGTACGTCAGACACACTTACGTCACTGCTACAAGTGTGTGTGTGTGTGTGTGTGTGTGTGTGTGTGTGTGTGTGTGTGTGTGTGTGTGTGTGTGTGCGTGCGTGCGTGTGTGTGTGTGTGAGAGAGACTGTCCATGTGTGGGAGTCAGAAAAATGGAAGGCAGGACTATTAACTGAACTTAAGAGCATAAGTTACATTATATTCCGGGCTCTCATGAAGCCCTGTCACTGTTGCTTCCTAATTTGTTCCTGCTGACAAATGGCAAAGAGGAATAAAGGAAGAAGCAGGAAACAGCAGGATAGAGAGAGGCAGCACAGACATGGAGGAGAACAACACAAAGCCAGTATAAAAGACTCATTGTGATAATTCATTTATTTGGCTTGTTGGCCATGATGCGATGGTTGCTTATTATTGTTGGGTGACCTAAGCTAAGCTCGCTCACAGGCCTTGCTTCTCGCCGACAGGCCCCAGAGCTGTGATCATATGCGACTGCCAGCAGGCAAAGCTGAGAGAAACGGGAGATTTAGGGGCAATTTAGCTGTAGGAAATATTTTTCTTTGCATTTTACGAAAGTGAGGGCCTTGTTAGTGAAGAAAAGAAAGACCACCATCAGGAAAGGGAAGACGGTCTGGTGGGCTGGGGGGATTTTTTCGGAGATTTTTTTCTGTATCTTCGGCACCTTCAGATCACACACAGTGGCCTTGTATGAGTGTGAGAAAGGGAGACAAGCAGGAGATGTGCATTGTGTGTGTGTGTGTGTGTGTGTGTGTGTGTCAGCAGTTTTTGTATGTGGCTTTCTATTTGCATATTTGTTTTTGTGCATGTGCAGCAGTGAATCTGTCTCGCTACACACTATATTTGCTGCTCTCTTTATCTACGGAGGCGAGGTGGCACATACCTGGGCCCTCAGCATCTCTTTTCAGCCGTGCAGACTGCCAGCGAATCCATTGGCAGTGATCTTACGTTACATCTATGTCTTGGGGGCTGAACGGCGGTTAGCACTAACATGTGTTAGGGAGGTGGTAGCACTGATGGAATTCTACACTTGGCAGCCTTCCAGGCAGCGCTGGTATGTGTTTAAAATACTTTCAAGGAACAAAACACGCTTTTGTTATTTGCTGGGCCAAGTGGAGCTGTTTTTGTCTCCAATGGCCCCCAGGGGCCCAGGGGATAGCACCGGAAGCTGGTGACGTTCCAAAAAGAAGGTATACCCAACAACAAGGTCCCTGCTTCCCCTCAAAAACAAAACAGTGATGAAAGGAGATACAGACGTTTTCATTTTCACAATGTGTGGGATGCACATTTGCATGCGTGCGCACGCACACAGCGGACACAAAAAGGAAGACGGAGTGTACGTGCTAATTCTTTACGTATAAAACTTGTACACACACGCTGTAACATGCACACAAGCTGGTTATTAAGACATAGCTGCGCCAGTGGAGGGGTTCTTATTTTCAGTATGTGTTCATTAGCTGCCTGGTTCTACACTTAATGACAGGAAATGTCATGTTTGTGCTGAATACCCTAATTTTTCGTTTGGTTTATAGAGGGAAACACAACTCGACTGCTTTGGGCGGCTTTCAAAATATTTTTGTCATGTTCCCAGCACACACGCACAATCACAGGCGGTGGTGGGGGGGACGGGACACAAATGCATTGAATTATAGACAGACACCAAAACACACTTGTGAGGTGAAATCAAGAAATGTGGAGTCAAAATTACTGATGCATAAAAACCACACACACATATACAGTGTAAGGAAAGAACACACATGCGCACACACACACTTTCACGTACATGCACAGAGAGATAAAAGAAGTTGTGAGGAGATGTCTTTTGCCTTGGCTTATTAAGAATTCAGTTAATGAGGCAGCTTTGTCACCACAGATAGAACAAATGAATAAGAGATAGCAGCGCCGCTATCATCCTCACAAACCCGGGGAGCGAGCGGAGCGGAGGGGAGGGGAGGCGTGTGCGCTTGTGTTTATGTGTGTGTGAGAAAGGTGTTTTGTAAACATCTCATTCTGCATAATGAATGCAGTCCTCTGTCATCCTTACCCACACACATACACAGATGCACACACACACAGCAGCAGCCATGGCGGCAAACCACTACACAAGGGAGCTTCCCTTACCTGTCAAATTGACTCTCCTCCCCTCTCCTCATACAAGTCCCAGTGTGTGTGTGTCATCAACGGGGCTGACAATGTTGTGTTTTTGACAGGTAAACAGGAAGTCCCGAGTGTCGTGATTTGCATTCTGTGCACAAGGGGTGTGTGTGTGTGTGTGTGTGTGCGCACACCTCCTCCCCCACCCGGAGACGTCTGTGCCATGTTTAGGTCCACCCGGGGAGCGCTGTTTAGCTGTTTAGCTGATTTTGATTGGCCCACTGGGAGTGTTCGCTTATTTGGTTGTTTGCCAAACACTAATCCCCAACAATTAACCGCCAGGCACTTTGGAGAGGTGCCACATTGACAGGGACCGGCCTTTTTTTTTGTTTTCTTCGCCACACACACTTGACACACGCACAGAGATACTCATACGACACAAATATAGTCCAGCGCACACACACAAATCAGCTGCGACATAAATTACATACACATTTCAAGCAGACACACACGGGCGCAAACCCAGGAGCAGGAACAGTGTGTTTGTGTGTTTGAATATGCATTACACAGCCCACGCCTGGCAGGAGTCAAAGTGCTCCTTTAAAAGTTCATAAATCATGGATGTTCTGGCCTGTGATCACCAGACCGCCTGCATTTCAGGCCTGCGGAGTGCCAGAGAGCGACAGACAGCCCTCTAGTTTAGGTCTTAAACAAACCCTCTGGAATGTGCTGATGGGGAGAGAATTAATATTAGGCCTAAACCTATCTGGCAGCCGGGTTCAACCCCCAAGTATATCATCCAGCTCCTCTCAGCTCGAGCCTCGTATCCTAAAAACAAATATAAGTTAGGACACTGAAGGATGTGGAGCAGCGTTAGACCCGCTGTCGATTTATATGACAATTTGAATTTCAACACCAGCGCAATTACCTTAATAGCCATGGCATTAGGAGCCACTGGAAACTATCAAGGATGATTCCAATAAAACCCACTCTCTCCTGATAAGACACTCAACTATCACGCTTGTCCTCTCTGCTACATTTCCTATGAGCCGTTCCTTTGTTTCTTATGAAATACTGAAGGTTGTTGCCATAGAAAAAAAAAAAAAAGAAAGGACATTCAAGTTTAAGTACCCCCCTACTTGTCATACAGTGTTTGTGAAATTAAAGTATATTGTAGTGGAGTCCTGATGATTGAGCCAAGAAAAGAACATAAACCACGCAGCATCCTTGTATCCTTGTTTTTACACTTAAGTGGATAACAGAACGAGGGCTTTTGTGTTCGGTGTATTTCGTGGATATGAAGGCCGCTGTGACGTACTGGGTCCCTCTCACAAGCGGCATTTATATCTGTGTTCCCAAGCCACATGAGCTTTTATATCATCTCCATCCAGAGTGTTCTGAGTCTACCCCTGCCAGTTGGAGGTGTCCTAAAAAAAAAGCAGAAAGCAGTTTAGAAAAGTTTATATTTTCTAATGAAAAGATAATGAACTCACACCTACTTATGCGCGCACATTTGCGTGCTGTGCTCGTGATATATGGTGCCTGTGCATCCACGAGCACATGTGTGCGTGGTTTCCACGGCGAGGCTCAGTGGCCCAGTTCTCCTGCGAGGGGGGGGGGGGGGGAGAAAAGAGGCAAAGAAAGAGAGAGAGAGAGAAGGAGCGAGGGAGGCCTCTTTTCACAGAGAAACAAAGATAGCTGTAATTAATGGCCCTGAGCTCTGGACTAGGGGAGCTTTCTTCTGACAACTCCGACTTAATTAAAACTTAAGACTTCTGAAAGGGCCTCTGACTGTGAGGGGACGTCCCACCGTCTCGTGAGAAAAACCTCGTAAGATTTCCTACAAAAGAAAAGAAAGAGGGAGAGACAGAGAGAAAAGATGTGTTAGCGGCTGTAGCTATGTTGCTAATCCCTGTTTGTCAAAGGAGGAAGGGGGGGGGTTAGAACTCACACACCTGCAGCTAACTGTGCACCCCGCACCCCCTCCTCCGCTCCACCCACCGAGCACGCAAACTCCTCCCACACATACATCTCTTCCTCCCTTCTTGCTCCACATTAAAAGATGCAACAGCGCTCAGGAGGAAATATCACCTTGCTAACTTTTCATGTGCTTCAAGAAACTAAACGTCCTCCCATAGGCGCCATGAGAGACAGAGCAGGGTTTACACACACACACACACACACACACACACACACACACACACACACACACACACACACACGCCGACACCATTATGTGCATTAATTCATGCGTGGCACCTCGCACCTGTTTCTCACATGACTGTATGAATAAATCCTAACAAAGCATAAACTAACCTTCATGAGCCACCTCTGTGTCTCCGTCTCTTTACCGTGCTCTCTTTCCCTCGCTGTGTCGCTCTCTCCCTCCCTCCCCTCCCGCCGCAGAGGATCAGATAATAAAAGCTTGGCCTGGTCTTTTGTTTTTGTGCATTGTTCATTAGCCCAGCAGCAACAACAGAGGCACACTTGATATGCTTGGCTTGACTGGGTGTATGGGAGTAGGGCAAGGTGGAATGGGGGGCTGTGTGTGTGTGTGTGTGTGTGTGTGTGTGTGCGCGCGCGCATGTGTGTGTGTGCGCGCGCATATCGAGGTAGGGGGTAGCTTTGCATGGCTGCAATGCCATTAAAGAGGCAACTGGAAATTAAGGGGCTTGCAACTGACAGCACACGTTGAATGAGAAAAACCCCCGCAGCTGCTAACAATGAGGAGAGCCGGACAATGTGCGTGTTAAAGACAAAAATAGTGCTCTGAACTCCACCCCTCATGTGACTTCTTGTGTGTTTCCTAATCTTTTTGTCACCTTAAACACATCCAGTTAATTTGGAACATGTAGCATCTGAGCATAGACGCAGTGCATCCGCAGTGTTACCGTGGTAATAATTTTCTACCTATTTGAAATCATTAAACAGAATTGTCCACAATGATTGCCCTCAATTGAAGGTTTTTCATTACGCTGCCCACCGCTACGCCATTGTGACGCTGCAGCAAAACAATTTAACAGCAGTCTAATACTGAGGATTACATGTGGATTTTTTGCTTCATTAGTTTAAAGCACATACGGCAAAGACAAAAGAACATAGTGTAGAAACTAGTGTGCCAAGTGACCTAGGTGTTACCCTCTGACTCTCTGCTGGCTTATGTGAAGCTGGGGGAGTTGGGTGTCCGGTCATTAGATACTCTGGGAATTGAAGAGCAGGCTTTGATAGCCATTAGAACTTAATTCAGCATCACTTGTTTCATCAAAATACCCCCAAATATTCTTGTACAATTCTTGAAAACACTGCTGAAAAGATGGGAAAGAAGCGTAGCTGTGGGAGTCATGACGCCAAACACCATGTAACATCTGCGCTCTCTCCCCTGTTCTGTCCCACAGCACTTGCAGAAGCAGGACAGCGCGTACAGCCCGGAGTCGTGCATCTACTACTGCACCCTGTGCGACTACTCCACTAAGGCCCGCCTCAACCTGGTGCAGCACGCCCGCTCAGCTCGCCACCAGCAGAACGAAGGGCTGAGGAAACTCCAGCTGCACCAGCAAGGCCTGGGAGGGGACGAGGACGGACTGAGCCTCCACGAGCTGTTCCAGGTCAAGGAGTGCCCCTCCAGCCAAGGTCTGTGCTTCTTTAACCTGTTTTGTCTGTTTGTATACGTAGATATTTTTTTAATTTATTCTTCAGCGCTATTTGGGGTTGTGCTCGTCGTCTTCTTTTTCTGCTACATGTTTCTTTTCCATTTTGAAACTTTTAAATGCTGATTCCAGTTGTGGTGGTGGTAAGTTTTCTTCGTTTGAAGTCCGATCCATCTTTCTTTACTCTTTTACACTCCTCCCATCTCTTTACTTGCGCCACTCCCTCTTTTATTCTGTCAGACCTCTCTCCCTCCTTCCTCTGGCCTTCATATCCAGATCACGTCTCTCGATACAGACCCGTCCATTCCTCCTAATCTCTCCAAAATGAGCATACTGTTCCTATTAGGCTGCTGCGCTTATATCTGCAACACACACACACACACACACACACACACACACACACACACACACATACACACATATCCGTGCACCCGTCCTGTGCGCAGGGACATCCCAGGCAGGCAGTCAGCTTATGAAATTTCACCTTGGGAGTATCTCATAGTGAAAAAAAAAAAAAAACCTGTACACACATACGTTACTCACACACACATACGTTACTCACACACACACACACACACTTGCACACACCCACACACACGTATGCTGCAGCTACACAGTCTCTCCCTGGAGTGAGCTTTCATTTCCTTTCTCATGACCAAAGCAATTTGGCTTTCATTTAAGACTCTCCGTCCTGCCAGCAGCTAATAAGTGTAACAGAACTGTAAAACATTCAGAGAGACAAAAAAAAAAAACAAAAAAAAAAAAGATTAATCGTTTTTCTTTGAGTGGGGGTTGGATGGTTGGTGAGGGGTTGCAGAGTGTAAGGGGAGGGGGCTGTGCTGTAATTTAAACCAGAAGACCAAGAGTCAGGGTCCATTATTTAGTCATCCCTATGTTAATGCTGCCGGGAGAAAATGAGCGCTTAACTTGTTTTTGCTTTGCTTGACCTGAAGGAGCGGGTGGGATTGGGTTGGGGGGGGGCTAACACATTTTGAATAGCATTCCAGCATAGCATTAGCGCATACATCCATTTATGTGTGTAAGTGTGTCAGCGTGTGTGTGTGTGTGTGTGTGTGTGTGTGTGTGTGTGTGTGTTACAGCATGAATCTGTGCTCCCCAAAGTGTCCTGTTTATACTGTACATGTACTCCCAAAACAGATGGGGGCCCGGCGCTTGGAAACATATGTGAATCCCAACACACACACACACACACACACACACACACACACACACACACACACACACACACACACACATACACATACACGAACAGGAGAAGAGCTCCCAACCCTGAAATGGAGACTGTTGCCGGTGTACGTTTGGTTTTAATTACACATGGATCAAAGTTTCGGTGAGATTTGGGGTGCATGCTTAGATAAATCATTACCTTACATTTTAACGTAGCCCCCTCCTCCCTCTACTCTCTTTCTCCTGCTCTCTTTTTGTATCTCTCTCTCTCTCCTTTTTTGTCCTGCTTATTCTATCTCCCACTCTCTCTCCTGCCCCTGTCCGTTTTTTTCATCCAGAACACAAGCCCGGCTTCTAGCCTTTTTTTTTCTTTCTCTCTCTCTCCTTTTTTTTTACATCTCGAACCAGTTGAGCGCGACCAGGTTTTAAACCTGTCAAAAGCAATATTCGCCCGCTGCACCTATTTCAAATGTTCCACTCTTAAAACACACCATATTTGCTGCTCAGGCCCTCGTTTTTATACCTCGGCTTTGATGCCACATGGTGAATTTCCATGAGGAAGCGAGCGCAAAGCTTAAGCGGACACTGGCGGCGTCCAAAATGCTTAGCCATTTTTTTGGATGCCCTCCCCTTGCCCACTCCATATAATTTTTTTTTATTTTTTTTTTTTAAATGAACAACAGTATTCTTTCACAAGGTACATGGTAAATGTTTCAAAGGTATTTCCTTGCGGACCGTACACATTTGGCAGGTGTAGGCAAGCGAGAGTGTTTCAGCCGGAGATCAAACGCTGAAAAGTTAATACAAGCGATCGGGGTTGTGTTCTTGTTCTGTAGTTCTGCAGTCAAATAGAACATGTTTCTTTCTTTCCAGTATATTTTTAGCTGAGCCCTTTGTGTTTTAAATTGCACAATAACGCATGCAGATATTACATGCTACAGTAGCTTAGATTATAAGGAAGGAATGGCATATTACAAGTGCTTTAGCCTCCTATAGTGATAGATGAGCGAATGTTTTCACTGATGGAAAAGACTCTATGGTAGGCAACATTTCCAGCCAGTGTTCAGTTTAAGGACCCTCTCTATTTGTGTGCGTACGTGCGTGCGTATGCGTATGCTGTTAGTTTTCTGGGGCTACAACTCCTGACTCGAGCACTTTCTGTTCATTAGAGACTGGTATGAAAAAGATTAATTTAAGTGCTGACCGGTATCTTTCTCTTAAAGCCTGGGACCTGGCACTGAGCCAGATAATTATAGGCCCATTTGGGAATAAGAGTTCTAATGCTCTGGACTTTATGTACATGTGAATGGCTTTCATTAAACAATTTTGATGCTGATTTTATGGCCTAATTAAGGGTACAGTGCTGCAGAGACGCGCCGCAAGGATATAGGTGTTTTGAACAAAGACAGGGGTGTAAGAGGAAACACTTCTGCTGGGCTACATTGTGTGTGTGTGTGTGTCTGTCACTGTGTGTGTTTGCGGGTGCATGTTTATTTGAGAAACCATTCACTCTTTTGTTATCCTTTTGAGTCTGTAATTCCCCAAACCTGGGCCCAATCATCTCATCCTTTACACTAGGTAAACAGCATTGTGAAGTGTGAGTGTGTACAGTATGTGTGCGCCCATCTGCCCCCGCCGACCATTCAGCGAAAGAAACTTTTTTTTTTTTTTGCCATGATCTTTCGACGGCGTCCTTCCAAGACAAAGAGCCCACTGTGCCCACATTGCTGAGATAAATCGTCCCTCTCTGTGTACAATTAGAAGTGTTAAAGAAAATTGAGTTTATAAAAAAATGCCAGTTTGCATCAGAAGAGCAAGCATAAATGAATTGGCTCTCAACATGGAGGACTCGGAGGCCATTTTGCTTTGAGGATCGTCCAAAAGTTGTTAGAGAAATTAGATTTCTTTTTTTTTCGTGCCCTTCTCCACTCCGTAATGAAGTTACGCCCTGAATAGAGCTGTTTAGCAAAATGCAAGCAGAATAAGAAAAATATGACAGATTGCGAGTCATGGGTATTCCATCATTGATTTTATAATTTGAACAATTTGTTTAGCTGGATTTTTGGAGACATTAACAGTCTCTGAAGTTCAGTTGTTACAGTGATTTTCTCCCCACTCTGACTGTTCCTCTGTTGCCGCCTCTGTGTCAGCCATTTGACCATTTGTTTGGCCATAAAGAACACTGCGAGGGGGTTTGCGTACGTGTGCATGAGTGTGTTTTCTATGCGTGTATCCTCGCCCATTAGCCCAGTGCTCCATCATGTGTAAAGCTCCTCATAAGCCAGACCAAGCAGAAACACAAGGGCCTTTTCTGCATACTTTACTTTCTGTCATTTTATTCCCCCCCCCCCTTTCTGTCCCTCACAAAAAGGAAAAGGGAGATGGGATCTTATGGAGGTAATTATTTCTGAGAGCCTGGTCTGTCATCCATCCCTCCACCACCCCACCACCCCACCACCCACACATCTCCATCCCTCTGTGCCCCCCACCCGCCGCCCCGCTGCCACCACCCAACATGCATTAAAGAGGGAGGGAGAGGACCCTCTTTGTCTGAGTCCCCCTTTTAAACAAAAGACCTCTTCTGACTTGGAGAGACCAACAACACTTTTATCGTGTGGGTGTATGTGTGTGCATATGTGCGCGTGTGTGTGTGTGTGTGTGTATGTGTGTTTCCAGAGGCCTTTGTTTTTCTCTGAGTGATAAGGCTCTGGGACATTTTCGGTTCTAGTCAAATTAGCGTAGCTGTGCTAACCATTTACGTCGCAGCTGTAGGCTAAAAACTGAGACTAATGGATACTTATTACCACTATATGTGCCTGTGTGTGCCGATGTAGATGTGTACGCGTGTGCCTCCAGCAGGAAGTGACGGGAAACAGGGAAGGGAGCGCGCCAGCTTGCTTGTTTCGAAAGCGCGCCGACATTCCTCGTTTCCAAATTTACCCAGCGCAAACTCGAGTCGAAAGCACCAAAAACAGCCGTTCAATTTTCATTGTGGGAAAAGGGCTCCGTCGTCTCCCGGAGAGCAGTTAGATGTGATGACACCGAGGCATCTTTTGAGCTATAAGATTTTCCCTCCTCCCTCACTTTCACTCCTTCATCTTTTTTCCTCTGGGTGGTGGGGGTGGTTTCGCCATTCCAGCGGTTCTCTCCCTTTTTGCTAAGATGGTCTCTCCTCAGACAGAAGTCTATTTCCAGGGTTTGTCTCAGTAATTTGTGGCCATTACATAAACAGTCATGGATGGCCGAAGGAGTGAGAGAAAGGATGCGACACACACCCAGATGTAGCTAACCGCTGGAGTCAGCGCAGTGGTGGCCATTTTCTTTTTTTTTTTTCAAGTCGGAATGCAGTAGGTGAGACCGGCTGACTGGCTCATCAGAGGACGGATTCGTCCTTTTTAGTTGCCGTTTTGTGCCTCCACTGCATATGCCCTCTCTCTGATGTACTCGCCCATTAGATATCTATATCTGGATTAGATTTTTAAGAGGTTAAGGCAGATAATTATACTATATATTGATTTACTTCCAAACAACTGATTACCTACAGTTAATAAATTATTCGTGACCTTTTCTCTCTCATTTACTGTGACGCAGGAAGTTACTTACATAAAAGGTAAAGTCCACAGATTTCAGACAGGCGGGATCCATTCCTCGCATAATAAAACCGTGGAATGTTATTTTATGTGCCCGACATGAGTAAAATGCAGCTCCTGGGGAGAACTATTCTGATGAGAGTGATGTGATTTTACCCAAGAGGATTTTGGTGAGGTATGTTGCTTTTTATTGCCGTACAATTAGTTGGAGACAATGCACTGCATTCTAAATCATTTGTCAAATCAAAATAAGACACATTCATATATGTATATTATTATATTTTCGGCAAGTAGCAATTTGCCCCAAATTTCCCAAAACCATATTCTCTATGGCTGAGAGAGTAAAAGATGTGGTCATTTTTTGAATAATTCCATCCAAGCGAATTATAATTACTTTGCGGTCTGTGTGTGCACATAGGGGGAAAAAAAACGGGCAGCAGGCTGACTTGTGCCTCAGAAAAAAATGAGCCTCTTTCACCATAAACTATTTTTGAAATGGTGTGTCGGGGCGGTATGGGCTCAGGCCGATTGTTTTTCTTTGAGTTGAGCAGCTCTTTGGTGGAGGGGTATTACCCGGGCTAAATTGTTCCCTCATGTTTTCCGCCAAGGTTCTGTGCCCACCACACTGACAGTTATAATTTGCAGAAATTGCGCTGATTATCTGAATTAGCATACCTGACCAATGCCACATTAGTCTTATTTACAATACAAAGCCGTGGGGCTATGAGGACGCATACTAAATATGACTTAACCCTTTGAAGAGGGGACTGGCGTCACAGGGGCAGGACGTCTTTCACGTCGGTGATATCACAAAGAGCTTCAGGCCGCGCTCCATATGGAACTGGAAGGCCTCTGGAGAAGGAAGTGGTGAATGTAGAGTCCGAGGTCCATATTGAAATCCCTTGGTTATTGCATGTTTTCCCCTCACTCTCAGTCTCTTTCTGACCTTTCTCTTTTAAAAAAAAAA
The DNA here is from genome assembly GCF_904848185.1 of Acanthopagrus latus. Classification (NCBI taxonomy): domain Eukaryota; kingdom Metazoa; phylum Chordata; class Actinopteri; order Spariformes; family Sparidae; genus Acanthopagrus; species Acanthopagrus latus. Next base: position 10,927,147 of record NC_051057.1, read on the forward strand.
AAAAAAAAAAAAAAAATTCACCTTTCAGCTCTTGTCCCCATCTTGTTTCTTTCCTTTTTCTCATGCCTTCACCCCCCACAACCCCCACCATTCCTACTCACCCCAACTCTTCTTTATTTTCTTCTCCCTCACCTCCATTCTTTTCTCTCCCCAATCCCCTCATACACCCTCTGTCCATTGACTCTTAACCACAGATGGACAAAACAATGGGCCATGTCACACAGCATTAAGACAAACAATCCGGTGATGGGAGGAGGGTTGTGTGGAGCCGGAGCCGTGGTAACTAGGCAATGCGCTCGCTGGGTCCAAGCAGCCGCTAATCTCAGACCCCGATGATTCAATTCACAGATGGACATTTAAGGCTGCCTATATGCACACACACTTGCACAAAAGACGAGAGCAGGGACGTTACTTTAGGTATTGTCAGGTAGAATTGCTGCTTTTTCTCGCAACAGCAACAACTTCTTTTTTCTTCAGTTGCTTTATCTTCTTCTTCACTTCTCTCCTCTGTTTCCTTTACCTCATCCATCAGTAGGAGGTATGGAATTGATAGCGGCTATTGATTACCCATAGCCAAGGCTAATCGTCACTAACCGGAGGAAGCTTTGCAGCTATAGCATCTGTCAGTGGCTTGTCGTATGTGTGTCTACGTAAAACCCCGAAGCGGTTCAGTAGCAATAAGGATCCAGTGTTTACTTATAGCAGACTAGCAGCCTTAAAAGCAAAAAAGAATATTCTGAACATCGCTTCCCTTTCCAGAATAAGGAAAATGATGTGTTTTGTCTGCCCAAAGCAACACTGAGAGCCATGCCAAGTTTCACCTCCCCACCTATGTGAATAAGACCCATCTCCCTCTCTCTCTCTCTCTCCTTTTCTTCATCTCCCTAATAGGAAATTTGAGCACACTGTGTGAGATTAAAGCCGAGAATCAATGCCTTGTGAGCAATAATTTCCAGACAAATCTCTTTCATCTTTTCTCTCCCTTTCCACCCCCCCACACCCCCCTCCTCTCCTCTCTCGTTCTCTCGTTCGTTTTCTCTCCCACCTCCTAATGCTAACAGGGGGTCCCGTGTCATGACATCCCTCTCGCTTTTATCATGTTCTAATAACGCTCTGAAAATAGAGAGAGAAAAGAGGAATGTGACGGAGAGAGGAAAAGGGATGCTGGGGGAGAGAAGGAAAAAAAAGAACAAGAAATGGATAGACTGATCAAAATCCATTGAATGAGCCTGGGTCTTGATTCGTGCTTTGATGTAGATGTCTTTGTGCAAATTAGACAAATATGCCTGCTGCTTTAGTCATCTCCAAGCTCTTCACAAGAAATAGCAAAAGGGAGATCATATCTCATGAAGGATGGGAGGAAAGGAGGGGAAAGAAATGACTGACAAGTTCACTTAGGGGCATAGAAATATACATTTCCCAGAATTTTAATGAATGGATACAGAGGCAAAAAAAAAATTTAAAAAAAAGGTGAGCAGAGAGTGTTGTTATGTAAAAGTGCAGTGTGCAAAAAAAAAAAGTGGCCCGGACAATACATTGAAAACAAAGAGGAACGGAGGGTATATGAAGAAAAGACACTGGTGTTTCTGCTTGGTTGGGCCCACAAGGTACTTTACCCGTGATGGCACATGGGGCTAATGGGCAAGGAGACACACACGCACATACACACACACACACACACACACACACACATACACACGTGCCAGGCCTTTGTTTCAAAAGCAGGTTAATGGGGAGTGAGGAAGAGGAGCATTGCAATTTTCTGCTCTTTAGGCGCCGGAGAATTCTCTCCAGTGTAAGAGAGACCAGACTCTCAGCGTAATAGGCATTTTACACCCTCATCACCCCTTTCCACACAAACACACCCGCACACACACACACACACACACACACACGCATACAAACATGAAACACACACTCGCCCAGAAACGTGTGGGAGTGTAATAGGCATTCTATGGTGTGTATTGCCGGTCCCCAGAGTGCCAGTAAGTGTTAGACATGCATAGAGTCGGCAATGAGACAATCAGCATGCTGAAATTGAAACCTTGTCTGGAGTCACAGAGGAGAGGAAGAGGAGAGGGAGAGGAGGAGGAAAGGAGAGGAGAGGAGAGGAGAGGAGAGGAGAGGAGAGGAGATTAAATAAAGCGAGCCGAGGAGAGGCGATGGGAGCACAGATGGCAGGAGAGGAGAGGATGAGGAAGCGGAATGAGTGGAGAGGAGAGACGGAGGGAGAGGAAATAGGAACTGATGTTTGTTTAATTGCCTCATAAGTGATGACACAGATAATTATGTCGAAAAAAAAAAGGGATGCTCCTCTCAGGCAGAGCCAGCGAGCAGCTGTATCTGTTTTTGTGCGTGTCGCCCTGTCTCTCCCTATAGCCTCATCAACTGTCGTCCCCTCCAGCCACATCAAGTATGGGACACCATTAAAGCATTATGGTTTGTGTCATATCAAATCATTCAGCTTAATTAACAGAAGGCACACATACACACACGCTCAAACACACACACACACACACACACACACACACACACACACACACACACACACACACACACACACTCATGATTTGGAATCATTTTAATTACTCTGTAACGTCGTGATTATTAATATCTCCGCTTCATATACCTGGGGATATGAAGACGAGAGTGTGTTCACCTATATTTTCCCTGCGCTGTGTGTTTGCGGGCGTGTGTGTCCATGTGTGTGTAAGCGATGCTCCCTTGACTTCATATCTAATTGTCTTTTTTAATGACAATATTCCACTGTGTGCCGGCTGTATGTAATGAGTCAGGGTGTGTCAAAGTGCAGGCCTGAGCTGTCTGCTTGAGTTAAGCTCTTCCCGTCTACTGTAGGAGCCTCCAGCGTACACACTGGCGCGCGCACACACATATGTGGAGCACACACACTCAGAGAGACAGTATCAATGTGGGAGTTCCTGTATCTGACACGAGATTAAGAGGGCCAAGTGGAGGAACGTCGAAGAACTGCCCTGTTGCATTTGCAAGAAGGAAAAAGGACCATCCTGTCACACACACACACACACACACACACGCGCAAGCATCCTGTGCGGTAAGTGAGCAGTAGCCTCCCTTGCATTATTCACAGTGGCCGAGTGATCGAAGCCTGGTTCAATAGCACTAAAGCGGCGCACGCTGGAGAGATTTGTCTTACAAAACCTTGACACACACACTGGCGCACATATGCTCTCACACACATTGATTTTTGGTGGTGGGAATCTCCCAGGCTTTGGACGAAAGGCAGGGACGGGAGAGGGGCTTCCCCCATCAGAGCAACCCCCTGACACACACACACACACACACACACACACACATACACACATACACACATACACACCTCCACAGTCATTCTGAAGCTCACAGCATGTAGGCAAATGCTGTAAGTACATCTTTAATTCTCTCAAAATGAGATTTGATGATGATGAGGTCCAGCGATAGCGTGAATAAGAAAATGAAAGAAAAAATTGGAGATGGGAGATGAAGGATCAGCCTCTTAGATCTGATGGGGTTTCATTTACAGCGAGATGAGCTGATGGTAAAATAAAAAGCAAGGAAAAAAATGTCTAAGAGATCATATTTCTTTTTTGCTGACTCTCCTTTTTTGCATTTTACCATCGGGGCTTTTTGCAAGCCAGGCAGAAAAAAAATCACGCATTGCCTGATATGTCATATCTTTCCACTGCAGTGTGTGTATGTGTGTGTGTTTTCACACAGGCGTGTTCAATTTGAAGCCTTCGCTTGATTTGAATGGTGATTTTTTTTTCTTCTCCAACACATCAGTCACCTCATTCAGTTTTCCTATTTTCTTCAGTGCAGCGTAGCACACACACGCACACACTCCAGCCCCCTCTGGCATTTTTGACGTATTAACATGTATCGACAAACCAGCACTCGCATGCCTGTAAACACTGACGCACACATACACACACCTCTGTCCCCTGAAGACATGTGATCAACCAGACCCAATCCCTTGTAATCATCTGGAACCCACACACACACACAAGTATAGTTCCCCTTCAATCCCGGGTAATGGTTTGGGGCAGGGGGCTGAAGCGGTGGGCTTCTTTCCCTTAGCCCCAGTGTCTTAAGCTGCCATTGATTAAATGTTAACTGATATACTCGGCCCTGGCAATCTTGTTAGAGCTGGAGCAGGCAGGCAGCTAGACAGACAGTTTAGGACCCGCGCCCTCCTGATCAATAGCACAGATAAAGATTTCATCCATCAATGAGCTCCCAAAACAAAAGGTATCTGATACCTGATTAGGCCCGTGGGGACAAATACACACAGATTTGAGCTTGGACACACACTCACACATCGCCACATGGGTTGAAGCGCGCAAAGAGGCAAACACAGACACACACACACATTCGGATCACAGATGCGAGATGCAAAAATCTGCATTTGAGGTTAAGGCACACACTTCACACACACACACGTACCCGTTCCTTTCACTCACTTCTTTCACCTAGAATAATACCTCCAGCAACCCCATCTGAAGTCAATCAGTTCCACACCTAATGGTGTAATTACAGCACGAACACACAAGCTCTCACACACAGATACACGCACATATGCACAGTCAAGTTGGCAGATAAGGCAGCCCTGACTTTTCCCGGATGAAGGTTAATTATGCTGTGTTAGTTCACTTAGGTGTGTGTATTTGTTTGTGCGTGCAGGTGTATGCGCGTCTTTTCTCAGAAACGTTCGCGTATGTGTGTTTCCTCAAATGCATTTAGATCCTCAGAGCATGCCAAAGGCACCGCAAAGCAGCTGAATCAATGTCTGGGCGACCACCACTGTTAAAGTGTATCAATAATGTTCCCCTATCTTCTTTCCCGGCGAACGTCATCGGGCAGTTTGAAAGTCCAAGCCTGGCCGCAATTAAGACTTAATTATAAATCAATGTAAGGAGTCATTTGAATATGGATTTTTCCTTTTTCTTCAAATTGTTAACATATTCCCCACCCTGTCTATGCTTTTCTTCTTTCTTTTTTTTTTGTTACAACTTTAAGGAGAATCAATACCTCCCTTTACAGTCGTCAGAGAACAGGCGTAATTGGAGCCAAAAACACAATGGGATATCTTCATGGGGGTCGATACCCAGAGGTGGTCAGGGGGTAAAAAATGTCACATCCCCTCAAATTCTGATGGCTTTTCAAATATAGTTAATGATGCTTTGTGGCCCCTTCAAAGAGTGATCTCATTTCGGGGGATTTTGGCTGACATTTGTTGTCACAATGCCAAAAATGCATTTCCATAATTTTCACGGCTGACATTTTCTTTGATATGACACTGTATCAGAGCGCACTCAAAAAAAAAAAAAAAAAAAAAAAGATATTGAAGCAACCCGGTAACCTGAATTTCATTTGATTAAATGATATCTTTCCTGCTTTATTTTCCTGCTCAACCATTTTGAGGGGCTGTGAGATTTTCAAGTGGCACGTCAGGGGCCGGGAATCTAATGCATGGAAACATGGAGCTTTCTGTTTTCTGACGGCTAGCGGAGATAAGGTAGAGATATGGCTCTAGCACTGGCTCAAATCTAAAACAGATCCCACTGGGGGAGGGGGGAGTTGGGGGAGTTAAGAAAGTGAAGGGAAGGAGCGAGGAGGGGAGGGGTGGAGGTAGCAAGAAAAGGGAATATTGTCAATCCTCTAAGTGTCTGGCGGTGTCTCTCTTTCTTCCCCTCTTTCTCTCACTCTTTCTCTCCCCCACTCTCCCCTCAGTAATCTGATTTATTCGAAGCATATGTGTGCTGCTCTGTCTTTGTCTGCTTCTATTAGGGCCAGTGGGGGCCCATATGACATTGTTTAGCCAGTAATGAAATGGACATTTTTTGCATGTTTTTGAGAAAGTCAGAGGAAAGCCAACACTCCTTATTTGTAACCGTCTGTGAATACCATCTCCGGGGCAGTTGCCCCAGGTCTGTGTATTTGCGTGTATGTGTGTGTGTGTGTTGAATGTGAACACATGTGCCCATGTATTACAGGTTCCATGTGGTCATTTTTGGAGATGATTCTGAGCAACCTAATGAATATTTGGGCTCGAAGATATTTTTCTTTTTCTTCCGTGACTCTATTCTTCTTATGTTGAGGAGTCCTGCCATCCTCCCTAACCTCAACACATAACAAGGCCCTGATGATACACACATTTTTGTTTTGCGCACTCTCTCGCTCTCTGGCAAAAAGACGTGTCACACGAACTTATTGTCAGCATACGAAATTGTTATGTGCTAATGGCAGCTATGCGGTGCTCCGGGCTCATATGAGGCGCCCATCAATAAGGAATGCAGTCATAGAAAAGCTTTGAAAATGAATAGAATGAATGGAGACCTGAAGTAATTTCTTTGTCACATTTCTTTATGTGTAATTCACACAAACACACGGCCATCCCGGCTGAGAAATTTAATGCAGCATTTCCTTTATTATGAAATATCACAAATGTGGAACTCCTCAACGCGAGGATGACTCATTTCTCCGTGCACTCGTCCCCAAATTTTATTTTTAAGAAATGACTTGACGAAAACCGCACGCCCATATAAACAATGCAACTTTCCACAATCCTATAACTGTATTTTATCTGCCCTTTCTATCTACTTAAATCTTTTCTTTGATTTCCATCCAGGATTACAGTCTTGTTTTTGGTGGCTCTGAAAGCAGATGGTTTTTATGCAGCTAAAAATGGGACAGTAGCCCAATAGGATAAAGATCTGTTTAAGCATTATCCATTTGGCCACTGCCCGTCACAGGCCTATTTTAAGCATAGACACACACACACACACACACACACACACACACACACACACACACACACACACACACACACACACACAGCCATTCTCTTAAACCATGGCAGCCATTTTATTAGATTCCCTGATTCCCTGCCTCGTATTAGTTCCCGGAAAATAAATAAACCTTGAATACATGACAAGGACCAGTCTGGTCAATTGCAAACTATATCTATCCTGCCGGTATCTTTGTTTACCAGTGTAGTGATGGATGGATGGATAGAGGGATAAATGGAGGCACTGAGGAACAGATAGGGTAGGTATATGGATGGATAGCTGTGTGAAAAGATATAAAAATAGATGGACAGATGGATAGATAGGTGGATAGATAAATGGATGGATAGATAGACAGATGAATGCGGCAGGGAGATCTTGTTGGGCTGATAGAGTTGAGCAGGTATGCCGAGAAACAGCTGCTTTCTTCATTAGGTTCATCTATTGATCTCGGACCCTGGCTGTGCGTGTGTGCGTGTGTGTGTGTGTGTGTGTTTTTGAGGGAGAGAGAGGGGAAAGACAGCAGCCTCTGTAGATAAGTGCTGGTAATAGAACAGAATGAATTCTTATCACAGAGATGGGAAGGCCATTAACCCTCAGCTCCTAGTTCTCTCTCTCTGTGTCTCTGTCTCTGTCTGGTCCCTCTCTTTCACTCTCTTTCTTTCTGTTCCTCCCTCCCTCCGTCCGTCCGTCCTCTAGTCTGGACCTGACAGGGTCACGTTGGCGAGCGTGTGTGATATTTCCACTATGTGTGCGACTCTCTGAGTGTGTGTGTGTGTGTGTGTGTGTGTGTGTGTGTGTGTGTGTGTTGCGGCTGCCGCTGTGCAGACTGCCCCATCGGCCAGATGTTTATAATCAGGGGCTAGATAAATATTGGACCGGGGAATCATAAAAGACCAGGAAAAACAGAAAATAAAGAAAGAGTTTGGGGGGGGGGTTGGATGAAACAGAGGAGAGGAATCTTCTTTTCAAATTATTCCTAAATCCCTCAGTAAGCTTGCCGTGCCGCCTCCTCAATTCACCTACTCAGCCTAAGGTGATTCAAACAGCCGAAATGCAATATGGCTGTTGTGTAAGATGCAGGTGTTTGTGTGTGTGTGTGCGTGTGTGTGTGTGTGTGTGTGTGTGTGTGTGTGTGTGTGTGTGTGTGTGTGTGCGTGTGTGTGTGTATGCACACGTGTGGAGGCGTACAGTAGGTGTACTAGCCTATTGTATAAGGCCAGGTGTTGCGGCACTTTTTTTTTTTTTTCCACCACTGAACCTTTTGAAGCCATATTTTTGTCCTGTGAAAACCTTTTGTATTTGCTATTAAAGAATCATTAACATCATCGCCCCCAGTGCTCGCAGCGCTGAAAATGGAACCCCTCTTAACACAAAACAACAGTTTCTGTCTGCGCAGCAAGCAAGGCATGCAAGCCTTTAATCTTGGCTATGTTTATTCATATGATTTTCTTCTTCTTCTTTTTTTTTCTCTCTTCTCTTTTTTTTTTTCAAAGGAGTAATAGGTGTTTTGTTAGTCGCCTGCAAGACAGCGGAGCGGGCAATTTGAGTGAAAGAAAATACAATGAACTGTCTCAGGAAGTCGTAATTGACAACAACAAAGCAAATTTGGAGCTGCTGATACAAGCGTTTTTTACACAAAAGTCATTTTTTTCAGCATATTCTGTCAGTTCAACTTATTGACATTCACACCAGGAGCGTATTAAATGTGACAATCCTATTGTCTGGCTTTCAGAGTCGACCTGAAACAATAGATATTTTTCGCTGCCGTAATAAGTTCTCATGTGTTCTAAGCAATAAGTGAGCGGCTGTGGGCGGATTGGAGCGTGTGGATGGAAACACGTGTGTTTGCTTGTGCTGGTGTGTGTCTGTTTACATGTTAGCATGTGGGCTGTGGACCTCTGTGCGTGAAATACGTTGAACGCTGTGTGGGAGTGGATGTGTGCAGTGAGGGTTTTTTTGTGTGTAGGTGTGTGTGAGGGAGTGCAGGTGTGTGTGTATGTGTGTGTGTGTGTGAGAGAGAGAGAGTGTGTGTCAGTTATTCCCAGGCCCTGTGCAGGAGCTGTAGCCCCCTCTCTGCTGGGTTGATGTTTAGTATTTTAGACATGCTACATTAACAACATCTGGTTAAGATCTAAATGCTTGTTAAACGCGCTGAAATTCGGGGGGGAAAGGTACAGGGAGAACGAGAGGAGAGAGGGGGGGATAAAGAGGGAGAGTAGGGTAAATAAAGATTTGAGGGTGAGAGGACGGGAGGGAGGGAGATCAGTAAGTCTGTAAGGTTATTACCCTGGCAGTATTACCACTGGCCCTTGACTGTGAGTGTGTGTGCGTGTGTGTGCACGCAAAACGGCTGTGACTGTGTGGGATGGTGTAATGTTTCAAAGCTTTCCCCTTTAAAACCTAGGGGCCAAACTAGAGCCACGCGCGCGGCGCAGGAATGTGACATCACAGGGCCCCTATTGCTCACAAAGACACACACATGCACACGCACACGTGGTCTCACAGGGGACATGACCAGAGTTGTAAGAAGAAATCAGCATCAACATCACGGCTAAGTGGGGGAGACATGGCAGTCATGGGTGTTACGCAAAACATTAAGGCTGCATTACTACCACAGATACAGCAGACAAAGACCATATCTAGCCTTTATTATTATATCTAGACAAAAAACACAACAGCACTGATGATATTGTAGCACACAGAGTCCTAACAACTACACAGCATTAACCTCTCAGTCTAGTTGTTGGAGCATTTCTCATACATTTTCTGTCTTTGGCAGCAATTACTGTTTCGTTTGATGCTCCGCTTTCATAGTGTCCATGATTTAAAATAAACAATAATGTAAAAAAAAAAAAAAAATCTTTTTTTTACTCCTTTACCCCTTTAATGAGCACCATCCTAGCCCTGAGGAAGCAAATTAGAGGCAGCTCTGGTCCAGCTAATGAATTCAGCCATTTTGGAGCCGCCGTGTCCAGTTTCTTCTGCGCGCACCGCGTTGCTCCACGGTTGTGTGCTGTGCGACTGAGTCCTCCAACGGGCACATAATGACCCGGCATGGCGGTTATGGGCCCTTAGGGGGAGACGGCAAGGGGAGCGAGTGGTCTCAGAGCAGGTCATTATACAGCTAGAGGGCACACACACACACACACACACACACAAACTCACTGCGCTGACACTTTCAATACATCCTCCACTGCTTCCGTCTCCCATATGTCTATTCCTCTGTTTTTTCCTTTGCAAACATCTCTTTCTGTTTATCTCTCTTCCAATCCTTCTGCATCTATCTGTCGGGGCTTGTCTTTCCTTTTCTTTAATTCTAAATTCGACTGCAGTGTCTCATGAGCAATTTTAACATATTTTCCTATTAAAATTATTCCTTTCCCCAACATCATAGAAACCAAACATGTTATTTATTGGACAAACAAGAGAGTTATTCATCCAGGGACCTAATTGGTTACACTGGCTTCCAATTAATAGTTTTATCTAAAACCAGGCTGTTTCAGCTGTAGCCCTGATCAGGAGTCACTTAATTATTCTCCCTCTCTAACGGTTAAATATAGGCTGGTGCTGGTTGCAAGGTAATCGGACCCAGGGTCTGTGGTTAGCTCGAGCTCACCGGCCGGCTTTAATGTTCCGTCCGACCCACATCAAAGAGAGTCCCACCAGGCTGCCAAAATCACACACCCTCCACAGCCTGACCCACTCCCAGTGTGTGTGTGTGTGTGTGTGTGTGTGTGTGTGCGTGCGCGCACAGAGGCATTGGAAGGTGACTGCGAAAGTTTTGCTGTGCGTCCTCTGGTAGCGATTAAGTTGATGGTTAAGAGTCCCTGCCGCAGAACCCTTCGTCTCTCTCTCTCTCTGTCTCACTCTGTCTCTCTCTCCCTCCTTCTCTCTTTCTTTCTCACACACACACTTGCACATGACAACTCACATGCAAACACATGCAGTCACTGTCTCACTCACTTGATCAATGGCGCACATCCACGCAAACACACTCGGAACGCGTGCGCTCACGCGCACATACACACAAACATACACACACACAGACTGGCACGCGCACTCGCGTACACACTCATGTGGTGTGTAACTGTCAGGGTCAGTCAGAGGGCAGACGCTGTGCTGATGTATTGAGAGAGCTCGTCTGGGAATGTCCTCAGTGTGGAAACACATTCCCTGTGAGCGCGCACGCACGCACACACACACACACACACACACTCGCCACAGATCTAACCGACTAGAAGGGGAAACGAGTTAAAAAAAAAAAAAAACACTGATGAGGCCCAGATGATCACCCCTCCTTTCCTCTCTTTTTCTCTTCCTTCACCCACTCTTCACCCTCATTCCTCCCTCTCTTTCCTCCTCTCTGTTCATTGTCTCTCGTCTCTCTCGTGTCCTGTCTGGCTACAGGTAGACTGCCCCCTAGAGGTTACTTAAGATGGTGGTTTAGTAATGTCATGATCAGGCACCAGCTGCATCTCTGACCTCTTTCCCCAGACCCTTATCCTCCCTGACTTTGCTCTCTTTTTGCAAGAGAAAATAGGGAGGGTTGAATTTGCTTGAAAAGGCTCACATGAATTGCGCAGTCACAGCTGGCATCATATCAAGCTATGTCACACAAATTATGGTTAAACTTGTAAAAGTTAATTTTAAGTTAAATACATTTAAGTCAACAAAATTATTATTCAGTGTGTTGTGAATGATAATGACCACTGACTAACAGTTTAAAGTCACAGAAATAATATGAAATTGAATTTATTTGGGATATAAATTTAAACCTACTGTATATTATTATAGTGAAAATATATGATAATAATAAAGTACAATTAAAGTGGTTTTTGTTACATATTTACGTTTATATATACAGCGGGGTGAGCTGAAAGAAAGAAGGCAAACACTGACAAAGGAAATGAAAAGGTGTTTATTTTTCCTCCTGCTTTTTGAGGTGTTTTTTTTTTGTTTTGTTTTGTTTTTTTTTACTCTTTCTTCTGAGACTTTGTCCTGACCTTGCAGTGTGTGAGATCTTGGAGAGCTTATTTTTCTCTCTCTGTATTTCTGTTCTGACCCTCCTCCTCCCCTCCTTTTCCCACTCTTGAAACATGCTGTTCGATTTGTGCCATTTGCTTTTCCTTGGCATCGAACAAAAGTCAAGTACAGAGAAAAGATAAACCAGCGAAGAAGGACTTTCAAACCCACTGCACACACATTTAAACCAACCCTCTCTCTCTCTCTCTCTCTCTCTCTCTCTCTCTCTCTCTCTCTCTCTCTCTCTCTCTCTCACTCTCACACACACACACAGAGATGCACAGGCTATCCTTCCTGTTTTCCCTCTATACGAAGGTGGGCTGAATTAAAATACAAAGATGGACGCTGCAGCACCGGCAGTGAAAATTGCAATTTCTGCAGCCCGGGCTCTCTTGGCTGACAGGAGATATTTCATCCCCGTTGTCACCAACGTATTAATAAAACATCAGGAGCAGAGTGCAGTCCCACTCTCCTCTCGCTCTTTCACACACAAACGCACGCACACGCACAGAGATGCACACCTTGAAATAGATGGCGTACACTCGTGTGTGAAATATGTACACGCATGTGCAAATGCAGAAATACGACATTGTTCATGAATACGAACACACACACACACACACACACACACACACACACACACACACAACCAGAAATTTTCTCCTCAATCACATGCCAGCATCTGCCATGAAAATTTCATGCTGTATATAATGTCCACTTAATGTGTTGCGCTTAAAGCAACGGCGCCAGCACTTAGTCTGTGTGTCTGTCTGTGTCTTTGTGTGTGTGTGTGTGTGTGTCTCTTTGGTTGTGCGTGAGTGTGTGCACCCCGCCGTATGTGAAAGGGTTAATCATATCATGTTTCCGAGGGGGGTTTTTGCAGACCCCTTATGTTCGTCATACAATGGCCAAAGTGATTGTATGCAAATGCAAGCTGACCTCAATGCACCCTTTGCCTGATTTCTATGAATATGTCTGTGCGTGTGTGTTGTAAAATATGGTTATTAAGGCAGTGCAGGATTGATGAGCGCAGCTCTTTTACACACTCACACAAACACACATGCACACAGACGCATACACCAGTTTCATTCTCTGGCAGAGTGAGGGGTTTGTGGTGAAAGAGAGCCCCCCTTCCCCCCGTTTAGAAGACATGAAATTTTTTAACGCTTTTGCTCCGTGTGTGTGTGTGTGTGAATATGATACTGCGTGTGTATGATTTGATGCCTGTGTGCAAGTGTTTCTGTTTGATTTTACATTTTGTGTGTGCTACCCTGAGATGAGTACTATATATGTGTATATATGTGTGTGTGTGTGTGTGTGTGTGTGTGTGTGTGTGTGTGTGCGTGCGTGCGCATGCCTGGTTATCTGGCCTCTCTCAGACTGCTCAAAATTCATTACAAAGTGACATCAGCCCAGCCGGAGACAAATGATGGCTGGATGAAAGGGAGCGCTGGGGCTTGGCTAGGATTAGTGTTAGCTTGCGCTGGCGACACATATACACACATACACACTTGTACACACACACGCACACACAAAGCGCACACACACGCACACACACACACTTTAATCCACTGGCAGAACACTGCAGATACACAGAATTATCAAACAAGGGGCTGAACTCTCAGAGATGGGCAGGCTAATCTGCTAATAGTACAGAGCTGCATGTGTGTGTTGGTTTGTGCGTCTGTGCACGTGTGTGTGTGTGTGTGTGCATGCACGTTCATTTTGTACAGACTTATACAGTCTTACATAGACACAGTATCTATATACAGTAACATCACACATTTTATATATGCGTTTTGATTTTTGATTTTTACTTCTGCAACCTCATACAGTAAAATGTGTGTCCGAGGCTGTGTGATAATGTTGATATTGTTTTTCACACTGCTTTTAATAAAGTAGAGTGTATAGCTTTTTCATACAGTTATGTTTTCACATTAAAACTGTATAATTTTGATGTTTATCATTGCTGCAATATAACCTATTTAATATATCTATACAATAGCAGGAAAAATATTTAAAGGTGTACTATGTAGTTTTGGGGAAGAACTTTGAATCAGACTTAAATCACAGCTAAATAACTTGACCTTAGTACACTCTGGTGACAGCCTATTCACTTATATTAAATAAATATTTCTAATAGATATATTTCTCAGTTTATATTATTGCCTTTTTAATAATGTAAATGTTACCTTTTCTAAGTTTACATTTACTTTCAAAAAAACATGTACTGCATCTTTAACATTTATTTAAAATAAAATATATAGACAAGTAACTTTCTTTGAATACATTTTTTTGGAAAGGGGATTGAAGTGGACTGAACTAATTTCCATATGGGACATGTTTTGTTGTCACACAACCTGTCTGCTTCCAGGCCTTGAATGTATTATGTTTCACCTGGTAGAAGTGGCACGACGGGGCTATTTTCAACAGAACATGTGTTCACGTCACTAGAAGCATTATTTGCTGCTGAGATATACAGAACAGTAGGGTCGCGGTTTTACGAGGATTAACTGAGCATGTACAAGCAGGAATATTTTCAAATAGACTCTAATATGATAGCACATTATCTGATATCTGATAAACCGCCGGAGGTTTTTCCTTTTTTTTGTGCCTCAGCCAGCATATACCATTTATTTTTTTAAAGAGCATCATGGGTAATGTAGTCGTTTCCTTTGTCCGTTTTTCAGAAGACACTACTGAGGACGGCGAGAGACCTCCTCGCTCTTCCTCCAGGCCTGGACACAACCTCTCTGACCGAGACTTGACTGACAGCCGGAGAACTGACCGTAAGTCCACACACACACACACACGCACACGTACCGTACGCACACACACTAGAAAAAAAAACCACATATGAACTGTAAGCTTCCCTTCTTCTTCTAAGTTATCACCCATCTCGCTCTCTCTCTCTCTGCCTGAGATAAGGTTCGAACATGTGTGTGTAACATGTGAATGCTGCTGACTAGCCTCCATGTGACCTGCTTTAATCGTTTCCATCTGACAGAAAGAGAAAAAGAGAACGAGAGAGAGAGAGAGGGAGAGTGGGAAAGAAGGAGAGAGAAAAAAACAGAGAGAAAGGGAGAGGGATAAGTTGAGTGTTGTGGATATTACCAGGCAATGTCCAGGCCCCAGATTATTTTTTAATCAAATCAGTTTGCGTGCTTGTAATTTATAAGCGCCTTGCATTAATCTTTTCTCGTTCTTGTGCCCTCTCCGATGACATATTAATTTTTCATAAGCGCAGGATTAGATGGGGGGGGCCTGTGTATATGTTTTTCTAATATTGCACCGCATCCCTGCAACCCTTAAATTAGTTTTTTTTTCTCCCCTTCACCCTCCCTTCATTTTTCTTTCTCTGCTATTTTTTTTTTCCCCGGCTCAATCCATCCCTTAATTGTTGTCCAATCTGTGACCCTATCACCCGGCATTACCTCGGATAGGGAAAAGAGCACAAGACAGAAAAGCGCTGTTCATTGGTTTGTAAGAATGGCAACGTTGTAAGCGGGGAGGGGCAACAATCTGTACAAGACGGCTTGGTGTTTTTTTGTTATTTTGGGGCGAGGTAGGGAGCACATAATGCCGCTGCTGCGAGGCTGTGGTCGGGATAGCCCTGGCTTTGTTAGATTTGATTTACCCAAATAAGAATTCATATGGTCTTTTTATGTATGAGATGGAAATCCATGGCTGGGGATGAATATTGCATGGGGTCTCTCTCTCTCTCTCTCTCTCTCTCTCTCTCTCTCTCTCTCTCTCTCTCTCTCTCCTCCTTTTTTTCTCTCTGTCATTGCATGGGGTTCTCTCTCTCATTCTTTCTCCCTCTACTAATGTCTCCCCTTCTCTTTTCGCTACCCCCCCACCCCCTTCCCCGCCCCCCAACTCACACATGCACACACCTTCCCAACTCCCAAGCTCTATCCATCTCAAGCTCCCTCCCCACCTCCTCTTCCTAGCATGCCATACCTAGCTCCATAATGTGAGGCTCAATGAGGCAGAAGGAGAGCTCAGTGAGACTGGGGCCTATTAGTTTAGCTAGTCATCTATCTTTCAGCTCTATCTCTCTGACAGGCCTGTCTGACGGACTGGCGGGGAACCACCATCCATGCATTTACCGCCGCATATTACCGCCAGTGTCATTTAACACCACCGCACACATGCAAAAAAAAAAAAAAGAAAGAAAGAAGTGCCCAGTTCCCTCCTACTTTGAAGCGTGCTTACATATGTGCTTGTTCCTGCTTGTAGTCCATCACGTGTCAGAAATATATTTAATAAAGCAAAAAGTGTGCCTTTTTTAATCTCAATTTTTATGAATAATTTGTAATAGGACTCGCCTTGGATTTCCTCAGGAAACCAGATATAATATTACTCCAGGGTTTTTTGGTGTTTTATTTTGCATTTGGATTAAAGGAGGTTTCAGAAAGTCAAATGCCAGAAAATGCAAAAGGGGGGTAGCCTGGTTTGTCAGTGAGGTTGTTATGCTAGGGGTTATCATCAGAGACAGGGCCTTGTTTTTCTCTTTTTTCCAGCTTAAAGTAGTAAGATTTAGCATCTCCATCCTCAGCCCCAAATCTCTGGCAAGCTCGAAATGTTCACTTCTGTTGCATGCGTGTGATTGTGTGTGTGTCCTTATGGAGATCTCCAGGGATGGGATTAAAGTGTGACCAAGTGAGCAGTGTGTTTGCGCACTTCATCTCCGAGACCAAGATCCTTTAAACAAAGAGGGGCAGATAGATAGAGAAGGGACGAGAGAGAGAGAGAGGGGGGGAGAGAGAGGGGGGGAGGGGCAAGGAAAGACAGAAAGAGCTTTTTTCCCTTGCTTCATTTACATTGTCTTTTATAATCCCATGTCACTTTAGATTAATTATAATCCATGTTACATTTTCCATGCAAATGTCCCCGATGTGGATTACTTCCAGATAGCTTTGTGCCGCATGTGTAGATGGTGCATGTCGCCACCATGGCTCAGGGGCCCACTTCTTATAAATAACCAACTAAACAAAGGCCCCGGCATGGAAATGAGCCTGTCAGGCAGCCTAAGGAAATTACAGATCTCTACCTGCTTCAAATTAGCGCAGAGAATACTCATTGTTCCTACAGTCAAATGTTCTGTATTAATTTCGTGTACAATTTTGAATTGTGCAGATAAAGTGTGTGTGGGGGGGGTGGAATCAGATGCAAACAAGATCAGATGTTAAATATTCCATATTAGCTTCCTCACATTCAGAATATTTCTTTTATTTGCATGCATCTTGCAAATTTGCCCAACTTGAGATGGGAGCTGTGCTTGTTTTTCCATCTCTCTAAGATGAGATTAAAATATATTAAAGACATTAGCATGTTTAATTACAAGCCTGCAGCAATCCCTTTGTGCATGTATGTGTGTTTTCTGTGTAATGACAGCTTGTTGAACGTCTCAGACGATTTGTCAAATGTGACAAGGCCATGCTCATATTTATCTCTCATTAGAGCACAAGCCGGAGATGGAAGAGAAAGGAGGGCTAGTCATTAAAAAACACAAACTACAAGACAGCTGCTGTTTAACAGCCTCTCTCTTCCACTCTCTCCCTCTCCATCTGACTATGCCTCCCTCCATCTGACTCCTTCCCAGTCTATCTTTCTCTCCCTCTCTCTACATCCCTCCGGCTAGATCTGGGCCTGCTGAGTGCTTCAGTGGGAGTTTGGGGTTCAGAGTGTGTTGCTGTAATGTTATCAGGTGACCGGGGGTCAGCCTAATGCGTAACCTCAGAGCAGTAGGCCAGTAAATCATGCTGGCCGGCCCTCCCTGGTCCGTTTTGGCCAGCTCTCCCTCCTAGATTTACTGCTCCGTAACCTTAGCCAGTCTGCCAGGGCTCAGGACAGCTAAATTGAATACTAAATCCAAGCTGCCGCCACCCAGCCTGCTTCCTCTTAATTGACAGCCTCCCCCCCCCCCACTCACTGCTGTATGTTTGCGGGCTTTTTTATTCTTTATTTTCATGGAATGAAATGTCAGGAATGGAATCTAATTGTTTTGCAGCTTGTAAAAGAAAGAAAAAAGAGAAAAGGATTGCAATAGGTAGGGTTTGATTGCTTTGGGAAAAAAAAAAAAAAAAAAGCTCCCGCTCCGAGATGTGGTTGATTTCATCTAAAGTCATAGTTGGTGGAGATATAAGCATTCAATGATATGCTTGTTTGTGTGAAAATCTCATTTGCTTGGTTCAGTTTGCACAAAATGTCTCACCCTTTCCGACACAAAAGGGCAGATTCCAAAATAGATCCGCGGGAAAAGCATTAGCTGTGATGGTGTTGTCGGTCCTCCTGCATTTTGAGGAACAATTTGGGACAGAAATATCCTGAGGTATTTAGAGCCACGGGCTCCTCTGTCCCTCTCTATCATTTTTTCTCATTCTTCCCTCTCTTCCTCCCCATCGCTCTGCCTCTCCCACCATTGCTCTGTACCTCTCCCCATTTGAGCGCCCACTTGCGTGTATATAAGTGTGTGTATACGGCGCTCCCTAAACACCATTGACAGTTGCAAATAAAGATGGGTGGCGAGTGTGCCGCTCTCTCCCCCTTGCAATGCAAAAGGGGTTGAGTGTCATAAATCACCTTTTGATTTATCTAATCAAGCAAGGTCCTGCTGCATGCAGACATTTGTCATTGGTAGTAGGGGAGTGTGGTGGTGGTGGTGGTGGGGGGTGTCAGGTTTATTCTGCACTTCCGCTTCACTGGGTTGCAGCTGGTGGAGCCCACCTAAGGATGAAGGGATGGAGGGAAAGAACAGGCTGGAGGAGGAAAAAGGACACAGCAATTAAGTGGGGTGCAGGCTCAGAGACAAAGGGAAAAAATGAGAGGAGAGTCTTCTGCTCCGGCCTTGTTCTCAATCCTGCTCTCTCTTCCATTATTTCACCCTAATTATTTTATCTATTCGTGCACATCTGGAGGCAAGAGTACGAAGCTGGGTAAACCCACAAGCGGAAAGACATTTAGATTTTCTCTCATAAATTTGGATTGTGCCAGCCATTGTATTTATATGTGTTACAGGTGATTATATCCTTGGAGGACACTCTACAATTTTGAATGCAATTCTATGCTTCAAAACAACTTTATTATTCACTGGCAGGGCTTTGCCATTTAAAGCTCCTAAGTGGCCATAGAGAGAATTGCTCTCTCAACATTCAAGGTTAACCAACTGTTTTTCTTTGCGCGAGTGTCATAAGCGTTGATGAAAGCACTAGGTCGCACGAATCTAAAACCAGAAGGACAGATCTTCATGTTGCACGCACAAACACACACACACACACACACACACACACACACAACACAACACATTTACATTCAATATGACAGTAATCAATGGTGATCTGTGGGCTCCCCCCCCCCCCGCCGCATTGTAAATGTTTTTGCAGCCCCTTGTCCGACAATCGCCTCATCTCCTTTCGCAGGGATGTAATTTAGTTGCAAATTGACTGGAAGACGGGGGCAAAAATTGAAAGTTGAAATTAGAAATGGTCATAATAAATACGGGAGGCGGGGTGGAGGCTTTGGAAAGGTCAGGTGATATGACGGGTGCTTCCAGGCTGGGCCGATCTGACCAATGGAGTGTCAGCGGCCTGTCATGAAGTGCATCATACACACATGTACGTGCGCATAGACACACACACAAGCCCTGCAGGGGCCATCACAGGCAGTGGAAGACGAGATTACCTCGCTATTCTGAGCTGCAGAGCAATTCTCGGATGTTCTTGGAAATTCACATTGTGCCCTTGTGTTTTTCCCCCCCCCCTCTCTCTCACTCTCTCTCACTCTTTCTTCCTTTCTTCCTCCCTCCCTCTCTCTCTTGTCACTTTCCTTGACAGGCCAATATTTCAGGCTCCAGATATAGGGGATTACAAATAAAATAAGTGGAACGCCTACTTAATGCAACAGAATTAAAATGCATGAACGGGCCGGAGGAATTGATATGCGCCCAATACAAACACGAGCCACAGAATAATATGAAATACAAAATGTTTTTTTTCAACCCCCTCTCCATGTATCAGTGCTTTGATTTCCCTTTTTTTCCATTTGTGCATCTAGCGTGAAGCGTTGATTCGCAAGAGTGAGGCTCACATATTGCCTTGAGTGACCAGACGAGGGAGGGGAGGCAAGAGGGGAGAGGAAGGGGGGGTGATGGCTTAGGGAGAGAGGGAGGAAGAGAGCAAGGGAGAGGGAGGGAGAGTTGCTGTGTCTTTGTGTTGTGCCGAGTGGGTAAATTGCAGTGGCAGAGTATAGCAGGGCCTGCATGGCCTGTATCTCAGGATGAGGCTAATGAAAGATTTATCAGCGGCTGCAGCATTTACTAAATACAACCAGAGGCTGATCTCTCCACATTGAGCCCTGCTGTTAACGTCACACACGCTTACATGCACATACACAAATAGACACACACAAGCAGTGCTGCAACTGTACCACCAGCCGTGACCAAGCCCTGAAAATTTAGCATCTTGTACAGACAGAGAAGTTGTTGAGGCAGCTGGGGAAATGTATATGAACTAATGAAGTGTATAATATTACCATAACATTTAATGTATGTCGTGCTGTGATAATGAGCCTGCCTGAGTTTTCTCCATTTCACATGTCCTCAGGGCAGAAACACGTCACCCTATATGAATGTGAATAATAGCCCATGCTTGTATCCACGTTCCATCCATGTTGTCTTGGTGTCAAATCATCACCTATTTCCCAATGAATATTAATTTGGTAGACTTGTTTATGTTATTCCCTCCATAATATGTGTATCAATGGTCATTTAACCATGATGTGATCTAACACAGCCACAAAATGTCAGACATTTCAATTTATTTACTCAACTGTGTCAATTTTAAATACTTGATATGTTCTGGATTAATATTCTCATTTCTCATACAGTATGTATGTGTGATCTAAGGGATTATGTACATCAATGTGACATGGGGTCCTGTTTGTCTCTTTCAGCGCTTATGTTTTATATCTGAGTCTGCTCCAGAGCTCATTCCAAGAAGCTCAATTTAAAAAATAAATCAAAGTCATCAATCATTGTGTAATGTCATAGCTTTGTTGATATTTTAAGTTGTTAATGTGGAGCCTTTAGTTCTTACATGACATTCATAGTGAAAACAGTGTATTTGAACCAACATACAAGCTGTAAATAATAACCGATTAGTTGGTGAAAAGCATTAATTTTCAATGCTTAACAGTGTATCTCTTTCTCCCCTTCTCTCTCTTCCCTCCCCCCATGGCCAGGAGCGAATGCCATATCCAAAGAGGTCAGCGGACCGAATGCTATGGTTAAACATTCCCTCCTGCCGGATCGACAAATTGAAAGTCCACCCAAAAGGCCAAAGTCTGCTGAGGGGAAGACCTCTGCCAATGAGCAGGTAAAGGTTTGCAGAATATTAAAAGAACAGCAACTCAAAGAGCATGTGTTCCAGCTGATCCCGAAAGTGTCTGAGGTGCACTGAGGGCAACAAAGGACCTTTAACTGTTCTCACTTTTCTAAAGAAAAATGCATCTGTAGGTTGTGGAACTTTATGTGCATCTGCTTTAACTAGACTTTCACATTTAAAATACATGTGAGGCACAGAAGGCTAATAGCTAATGAGGCAGGTTCTCCTTCATAAGCACTAATGAAATCTAACCTTCACTGTCAATGTGGGATGAGTTAATGGGAGGATACTTATGAACTGTAAGACACAGAAATGCTAAGCTAAGCATTTAGCAGTTGCTGGCGCCAGCGTTCTATCAAAGGGTTAAACTCAGCCTGCCGTTCTCTCCCTGACAGAACTTTTTAGCATCAAGCACAGTAGGCCAGTCTTTGTGTTCCTAAGTGGAATACCTGCACTAGCCTCGGGCCCCCACCCTGCTTCTCTCCCCCTTTTTGCATCTCTTTAAATTATATGTGTTTTTAAATTAGATTATGAAGTATTAGCTCGTCTGGTTCTTGGCCCTGCAAGGAGGGAGGACTTAGTCATTTCAGAAATGGATTCTATTAAGACAGGTGGTGGGGAGGCAGCTATGTTCAGAGTACTCCCTGTAATGAGGGCAAGGCATAGCTTGGGAGAGTACACACCTTTGTCATCTGTAATACCCTGATTAGAAATTCTGGCCAATCGTGTTTTCTGCTAATAAAATTGCATGAGTTGAGAGACTTAAGTGAATTACATGAAACATAGTTGATGTACATTTTCTGTGTTAAGGTGGACATGGGGGTTGGTGGGGAGAGGTGAATGTGGTGCGTGTGGGGAAGAATAGGAAATTTTATTTCTCAGACATGCAGTCATTCTCAACCCTAACAGTGCAGGGGACATGGTTCTTGTATGTCTTGATGAAACCCTTGTTTTTTTCAAAAAGTAATGACTGGCTTCAGATTTCTTTGGTGAGGCAGACTGTGAATAGCGGTGCTAATGGCTCTGTTGTGTAAAAAATGTCTTTTTGTTTTCTCTCCCAAACAGACACTTAATATATCTTTTTGTTTTTTTCTTTTCTTTTTAAGGTTCAGCAGTGTCCATATTGCAACTACAGCAGTAGAGATGCCAACCGTATGCAGCTCCATGTGATGTCCCAGCATTCCATGCAGCCAGTGATCCGCTGCCCATTATGCCAGGATGTCCTGAGCAACAAGATTCACCTGCAGCTGCATCTCACCCACCTTCACAGTGTGGCTCCTGACTGTGTGGAAAAGCTGATTATGACTGTACGTAAAAGTATTGATTATGAATATGGTGTGTGTGTGTGTGTGTGTGTGCGTGCGTGTGTGTGTGTATCAAAGTCATTTTAAAAGGGGGAAAAAAGTATTCGAAAGTAATTTTCATTTGAAAGGTTTATCGTGATTACAAAAATATAACCAGCTGTTTACTTTGATGTTTCTGTCTTGTAAAAATGTTTGTTAAATGTTTTAGGCACCTACCATGTTATATCATAATTTTAAACTGATACAATAATAAAGAAATGTCTTTGGTCTTTATAGGTTGTCGGACCTGACACAGCAACACCAAATAATATAATACATCCCCAAACTGGACAAGACAAAGGTCTATCTTTGATGGATTCCTCTACCTCTCTTACTGATGGGTTAGGAAAGTCTCAAGGTGAGCAAAATGTATTACTTAGATAATTTTCCGTTGCCTTGAACTTTATGTCTTAGTGTAATAAAATGATTTTTAAATATATGAATCTATACATGTATAATTCTCTAGTTGTTTGTTAATTTAGTTGTCATTTATCAGACAAATAATAACCATTCAAATCGTATTTTCTACTTGTAGGAAACATCTCAAAGGATGAGCTGAACACTCAAGAAAAAAATGAATTGGACCTGCAGGGTGAGGAACTTAAGCCCCCAAAGGAGGCCTCAGAGGCCCCAGCCTGGAAGAGAGCCAGTGGTTTAGGACATGATAGCAAGTCCCCTGATACCATGCAGGACCATCTCAGTGAGCTCCAAAGGCTCCAGCAACAACAACAGCAGCTCTCAGTATCTGATCGACATGTCTACAAATACCGTTGCAACCACTGCAGCCTGGCCTTCAAGACAATGCAGAAGCTTCAGATACATTCCCAGTACCATGCCATCAGAGCAGCCACAATGTGCAGCCTTTGCCAGCGCAGCTTCAGGACATTCCTGGCTCTCAGGAAGCATCTGGAAAATGGACACCCTGAACTTAGTGAAGCTGAGGTGCAGCAACTTATAGGAAATCTTCCACTGAATGGCGATATCACTGAGAGTGAGGCCAGGGCCTTGGAGGAGGCTCAGGCCTTTGAACATGACTTGGACAAAGATGATGAAATGGACCAGGAAGAGAAGCCCAGTCCTACAGGAAGTGACAGCAGCTCTCTGCTTGATGAAATGGGAGCAGAACCAAAACGAACCCTACCATTTAGGAAAGGGCCCAACTTTACAATGGAGAAATTTTTGGACCCATCTCGGCCTTACAAGTGCACAGTATGTAAAGAGTCCTTCACCCAGAAGAACATCCTACTTGTCCACTATAATTCAGTGTCCCACCTGCATAAGCTGAAGAAGGTTCTTCAAGAGGCATCAAGCCCAGTTCCACAAGAGACAAGCAACAGTATTGACAACAAACCATTCAAATGCAATATTTGCAATGTTGCCTACAGCCAAAGCTCAACACTTGAAATTCACATGAGGTCAGTACTTCACCAGACCAAAGCCAGAACAGCCAAAACTGAAATGAGTAACAGTAGCACTGGCAGTAGTGGTCCAGTGCCTGCAAAAAGCCCAGCCCCAAGCACACAAGGGAACAACAACTCAGACACTGCTAGAAGTGGAACACCCTCTGCTAACAAAGAACACACTGTGGATCCCAAAGAAGCAAACAGCAGCAACAACACAAAACAAACAGCAACTACTGACCATGTTTCAGCACAGGCAAGTAGCCACCAGTCAGCGCAGTCCTCAGCCCAATTGCAACTGCAGCTTCAACATGAACTCCAGCAACAGGCTGCCTTCTTCCAGCCTCAATTCCTTAATCCAGCTTTCTTCCCCCATTTCCCAATGACCCCAGAAGCACTGCTGCAGTTTCAACAGCCACAGTTCCTCTTCCCCTTTTACATCCCGGGAGCAGAGTTCAACCTTAGCCCAGAACTTGCACTGCACTCAGCAGCAGCTTTTGGAATGCCAGGCCTTACTGGATCATTCCTAGAGGACCTGAAGCAGCAAATGCAACAGCAGCATCAGCTGCAGCAGGCTCAGGCCCAGCAACAGGCTCAGCAGCAACAGCAGCAAGCCTCTCAAGCACAGTCACAAATTCAGCAACAGAAAAACCAGCAACTGCAGAACCACAAAACCAAAATGGAATGCAGCACTGTGTCTGTTTCAGAAATTCAGATGTCACGAGAGGCAGAGGACCACCTGGAAAAACAAGAAAACCGAGCAAAGATGGAAAGTGATGCTTTAGGTGATGGAGGAAAAGACAACAAAGACCCTAAAAAGTCAAAGTTCTCAGAGCCATTGATTCCTCCTCCACGTATTGTGTCAGGAGCAAGGGGCAATGCAGCAAAAGCACTGCTGGAGAACTTTGGATTTGAGCTTGTCATCCAGTACAATGAAAACAGACAAAAGAACCAAAAGAAACATAAAGATGGAGTTGAACAAGCAGAAATGAACACTGATAAGCTTGAGTGTGGGATGTGTGGAAAACTGTTCTCTAATATGCTTATTCTCAAAAGCCACCAGGAACATGTGCACAGTCAATTTTTCCCGTATTTGGAACTTGAGAAGTTTGCCCAGCAGTACAGAGAAGCCTATGATAAACTATATCCAATAAACCCTGCTTCACCTGAGACACCACCACCGCCACCACCTCCCCCTCCTCCACCGCCACCTCCTGCTCCAGCTCCAGTTACAGCTCCACAACCACCTTCAACATCAATGACTAAGCCCCAAACCCCAGTACCTTCCCCAGTTCCTGTCGCCCATCAGACTTCACATCAGCAGTCTCATCAGCCACCGCAACCCCAGCAGCCACCACCTCCACCACCACCATCTGCCCCTCCTGCTCCTCCCCAAGTGCAACTCCCTGTTCCCTTGGATTTGCCTCTTTTCCCACCTCTAATGATGCAGTCTGTCCAACACCCAGGCCTGCCACCTCAGCTGGCCCTCCAGCTGCCCTCCATGGACTCTCTTCCCACAGACCTTACTCAGCTATGCCAGCAACAATTAGGTCTTGATCCAAACTTCCTCCGCCAGTCCCAGTTTAAGCGACCACGCACCCGTATCACAGATGACCAGCTTAAGATCCTCCGTGCCAACTTTGACATCAACAATTCCCCAAATGAAGAGCAAATTCAAGAAATGTCAGAGAAGTCTGGTTTGCCCCAAAAAGTCATCAAGCACTGGTTCCGTAACACTCTCTTCAAAGAGAGGCAGCGGAGTAAAGACTCTCCCTACAATTTTAATATCCCCCCCATTACTACATTGGAAGATATTAGAATGGAGCCCCAGCTCAATGCACATGAATACTACAGAACTGAGTCATCCATGAACAAGAGGTCTTCAAGGACCAGATTCACTGATTACCAGTTAAGGATACTTCAGGATTTCTTTGACACTAATGCCTATCCAAAGGATGATGAGATTGAGCAGCTCTCAACTGTGCTCAACTTGCCAACCCGAGTCATTGTGGTGTGGTTCCAGAATGCCCGCCAGAAAGCTCGTAAGAGTTATGAAAACCAGGCAGATTCCAAAGACAATGAGAAGAAAGAGCTGACCAATGAACGATACATCAGAACCAGCAACATGCAGTACCAGTGCAAAAAGTGCAACATCGTGTTCCCACGCATCTTTGACCTTATCACTCACCAGAAAAAGCTGTGTTATAAGGATGAAGATGAGGAAGGTAATGAGGACAACATGTGTGAGGAAGATGCAGATTATATTGAGCAAGGTTCAATGAAGTTTTCCCAAGTAACTTCAGAGCCATCAAAACAGCCCCATGGAACGGCCACCAGTTCTGGCTCAAGCTCCCCTGTGATTGCCTCTCCTCGTGCCAGCGTGGGGAAAACATCCCCGAAACCAGACTTTGCCCCTGAAACTGAACCTAAGCAAACTGAGAGTGCTGCCTCACCAGTGATCAAGTCACTACCAGAACCCAGACCATCAAAGGCTTGCACACCTCAGCCACCTCCTCAGAAAGCTCCTCAACCACAAATGTCAAGACCCCATTCCCAGCCACAGGCAGCAGCAGTGCCCTCCAGTCCACTCTCCCTTGCCCTTTCCTCACTCACCAATAGCCTCCCCCACCAAATGCTTCAGTACCAGTGTGACCAGTGTAAGATTGCATTCCCTACTGTGGAGCTGTGGCAGGAGCACCAGCACATGCATTTCTTGGCTGCCCAAAACCAATTTCTTCACTCCCAGTTCCTTGAAAGACCCCTTGATATGCCCTATATGATATTTGACCCCAATAACCCCCTAATGGCTAGCCAGCTGTTATCTGGAGGCCTCTCCCAAATCCCCTCTCAGGGTAGCTCTGGTTTGGCTTCTGCTGCAGGCTCTGGAGCAATGAAGAGAAAACTAGATGACAAAGACGAAAGTGCTAACGATAAAGATGGTGGAAACAGTAGTGAGGAGCAACACAGAGATAAACGTTTGAGAACCACCATCACACCAGAACAACTGGAGATTCTCTATGACAAATACCTACTTGACTCTAACCCAACAAGGAAGATGTTGGACCACATTGCACGAGAGGTTGGCTTGAAAAAGCGAGTTGTGCAAGTTTGGTTCCAAAACACTCGTGCAAGAGAGAGAAAAGGGCAGTTTAGGGCTATTGGGCACTCCCAGTCCCACAAGAAATGCCCCTTTTGCAGAGCACTGTTCAAGGCTAAATCTGCCCTAGATAGCCACATACGATCTAGACACTGGCATGAGGCTAAGCAGGCAGGCTTTAGCTTACCACCAAGCCCAATGA
This sequence comes from Acanthopagrus latus, assembly GCF_904848185.1. Lineage (NCBI taxonomy): Eukaryota > Metazoa > Chordata > Actinopteri > Spariformes > Sparidae > Acanthopagrus > Acanthopagrus latus. Next base: position 10,954,403 of record NC_051057.1, read on the forward strand.
TGAATCAAGAAAATGAAAGAGGTGAAAGCCCAAATAAGTATAATTTTTTTGATTACCCACAGCTGCCTACCAAGACTGAGCCAAATGAGTATGAGCTGCCTGCTGCATCCTCAACTCCAGTCAAACCATCTGAGGCACAGGTAAAAAACTTCTTAAGCCCTTCATCCTTAAAAGCTGAAAACTGTGATGAAACTGAAGGGCCCAATATGAATTCAGCAGAAGCTTCATCTTATGACCTCAGTAAGATGGACTTCGATGAGACATCATCAATTAATACAGCCATTAGCGATGCTACAACTGGAGATGAGGGAAATAACAATGAAGTTGAGAGCTTCACAGCCAATGGAGGGGACAAGCTGAGTGAAAACAAGAGTGGCATGGCATCAAATTCTGATGCTGGCAGCGAAAGGTACCAATACAGCATGGTGAGCCCCGCCCTTAGTATGTCTGGAAGGGACTGTGACTCTTACTTTAGCTCCAGAGATGATGACATGGATGACAGGAGTGAATCATCAAGCCTAGCTGATCCCAGTTCCCCCAGTCCCTTTGGGACGAACAACCCATTCAAGTCCGGGAAAGGCAGCAATTCTGGGGATAGGCCAGGCCACAAACGATTCAGGACTCAGATGAGTAACCTACAACTTAAAGTCCTCAAAGCCTGTTTTAGTGACTACCGCACTCCTACAATGCAAGAGTGTGAGATGCTGGGCAATGAGATTGGACTTCCCAAGCGTGTTGTCCAGGTGTGGTTCCAGAATGCCCGTGCTAAAGAAAAGAAATTCAAGATTAACATTGGAAAGCCATTTATGATAAGTCAAGGCTCACCAGATGGGCCCAGGCCTGAGTGTACTTTGTGCGGCATAAAGTACACTGCCCGGATGTCCGTCCGAGACCACATCTTCTCCAAACAGCACATCACCAAAGTGCAAGAAACCCTGGGAAACCAGGTAGACAGAGAAAAGGACTACCTAGCACCAACCACTGTCCGTCAGCTAATGGCCCAGCAAGAGCTGGACCGTATGAAGAAAGCTGGTGAGGGACTCAGCCTGCCTGGCCAGCAGCAACAGACTGCAGTGGACAACAATAATGCACTTCATGGCCTCAGCCTACCCTCAGGCTACCCAGGGTTATCTGGCCTTCCGCCAGTGTTACTTCCTGGGGTCAATGGGCCATCATCACTTCCTGTTTTCCCACCGAACACACCTGGTGAGTTAGTATGACAAACAGAGAAAAAAGTTAAATAGACTAGAAGCTTTATGAACTGAGCTTTATCATGCACTATTTTATTCTACTATACTACTGTTTATTCTGTATCACAGTGGTGTTTGTCAAAAGTCTTATTTTTTAAAACTATTTTAAAACTAAAAATGGTGGGAATTAGTGCATGCATAATGTCATCATCAGAGATGAACTGCTAATTGATAATTCAGAGATTTTTTACAACAAATGTGTCTATATCATGGCTTTTGTTTGTGTTGTTTGTTTTTCCCCTTATTGTAGGTTTGGTATATTTATATTATAATATATTGGCAGATTGAAATTATCATAAAGCGCATGTGACAGTTTTGATCCATAACAAAATCTTAACAAAAGAGATAAAGACTCAGCCAGTGTCAAATTGATCTTGTCATACAAACTAATATCCATACTGATTTGGGGTTGAATATTTAAATATTGAATATTTCCATATTTATATACCACTGTATTTCAGCTTTAGCGTCTCCCGGTGCTGGCATGCTTGGGTTCCCTACACCAGCCACCCCCTCTCCTGCCATGTCTCTCAGCACTACCCCAACCAAGACTCTTCTGCAGACTCCTCCTCCTCCTCCTCCACCTCCTCCTCCTCCTCCTGTTCCCTCCACACCTTTGGCAGCAGTAAATCATACAGAGCAGCAAGGTAAAGAGAGAGAGAGAGACAGCAGCAAGAAGCAAGGAGATAGGCCATCTCAGATGAAGGTGAAGGACCGAGAGAACGAGAGCGGCTCGCGCCCTGAGACCCCCAGCACAGCCAAGAAAAGGGAGAAACCAAGTCCAGCTCCAGGGAAACCAAGAAGTGAGGCTCAACTGGATTCCACACAGCTTCAGGCACTTCAGAATGCTCTTGCCACAGGTGATCCCAGCTCTTTCCTGGGGGGGCAGTTCCTGCCCTACTTTTTGCCTGGATTTCCCAACTGCTTCTCCCCACAGCTTCCTAGAGGGGTCCAAACAGGGGGTTACTTTCCACCACTGTGTGGAATGGAGAGCCTGTTTCCATATGGCCCAGCAGCAGTCCCACAAGCTGCCATGGCCGCTGGTCTCTCCCCGACCGCTCTCCTGCAGCAGTACCAGCAGTCCCTGCAGGATTCACTGCAGAAGCAACAACAGCAGCAGCAGAGACAACTTGAGCAACAGCAGAAACAACAACAACAGCAGCAGCAGCAGCAGAAACCAACCCCTGTGAAGACACCCCAGAGCATACAGAGCACCACCACCAACTCCTTCAAACCAAAAGAAGCTATAGATGCTAGGGATGACACCAACAAAGGCTCTTCAACAGAAAGCACAAAAGAAGAACCGAAAACAGATACCAAAAGTACCATGGATTTTCCTGACGCTTTTATTGTACCATCCGTCAAGCATGAGTTTATATGCAGGAAGTGCCAGATGATTTTTGCTGATGAAGATTCAGTGGTGCGTCATCAGAAGTCCTTCTGTTACTTCGGACATCCTTTTACTGACCCGCAAGAGACAGTGCTTCGAAAGGCAGTGAGCAACTACACTTGTGTTGCCTGCAATGTGGTTGTTAATGGGAATGAAGCACTTGGCCAACACCTTCAGTCGAGCTTGCACAAAGAGAAAACAATCAAACAAGCAATGAGAAATGCCAAAGAGCATACTAGATTATTACCTCACTCTGTCTGCTCCCCTACTCCTAACACCACATCTACCTCGCAGTCTGCAGCTTCTTCTAATAACACCTTTCCTCATCTCTCTCACTTGTCCATGAAGTCCTGGCCAAATGTCCTGTTCCAGGCCACCACAGCCCGGAAAGCTGCTTCCTCCTCCCCGTCTGCCTCTCCTCCTCCCCCCCTCTCCTCACCTTCAACGGTTACCTCAACTTCCTGCAGCACCTCAGGGGTTCCAACCTCACTACCCACCGAGAGTTGTTCAGATGAGTCTGACAATGAGCTAAGCCAGAAGCTGGATGACTTAGATAACGCGTTGGAAGTCAAGGCTAAGTCCGCCTCTGGCCTAGACGCGAGCTTCAGTAGTATCAGAATGGATATGTTCAGTGTGTAGGAGTGACAAAAGGATCCCTTGCTTAAAGAAAAAAATAAGACTTTTTAAACTGCAGTTCCAAAGTTTCTCTTAACCCAAAAAATTACAGTACCAAATGATTGACTCAGGATTGTTTTTCCCATATTGATATGCTGGCAAGATATTGATTGATTTTTGTTATGGACAGAACTGTTGCAGATGCTTGACTGAGCTTATATTGTATACAAAAACATGGAGTAGGAAAAAATCCCACAGGCTCCCTTGGGGGGCTTGTTTCAAGCCAAAAACTCTCACGATAGCAAATTGCACCTCAGCTGGATTGTTTTCCAAATGCTAGCATGTACTGTATGGGATGACGATCCAGAACCCTCAAAGAGAATCTCTCTTAGTTTAGATAGGTGTAATTCAGTAGCTTTAAATTCTCAGGTCAGAACATAACATTTCTCATTTGTTAAAGCAGCAACAAGCCTGGGTACACTTGGCTTATAACCAAAACATGTCAAGCTTTATCGGACGCATTTCCTTGATGTGTATAGAGTACCAAGAGACAATATTACTGTTACAGTGGACGATGTGCATATCCTTTTAGTTTTGCCCTACAAAGACAGTATGGTTTTGCCACTGAGGGAATTTAGAATGGTGAAGTAAATGTGTATGATGCCCCTGTGTTTGCCAGTTTGTATTACAACAAGCTGTATCTATTTCCCACCCCATTTTTTCTTGTAGTATATACTAATCTGTGCCAACTCTTACCCTTTCACTTTTACCTCTGCTCACACCCTTTTTCTGAAGAGGTAATAACTCTAGTTTTGATAGACTCTCGGATTATGTGAATATAACATTTTTCATTTGTGAATTGCTGTACTGTTACGGTACCTGCTTGTGTCTGGACTATAGTGCACTTATTTTGTTTTTATTTGTCTTTTTATTATTTGATTAGGCCATATGTTAATTTAATAGATTTTTTTTCTGTTTGTATGTATGTATGTTTGTGTTTTAATTATTATTTGTGTCTATTGCAGCAGCATATTGGTCCATATTTGTTACAGGATTGATGCCTAACAATCTAGAGACCTATTTAACAATTGGTGCATCCATGAAAGCAGTACTGTATACTTGAAACTGTTAAGGTACAAGTTGGTCACAATGTTAAAAAAGGTATGATCATTTGCTATACATTTGCAAATATGCTGCTTTAAAAGGGGGACAACAGCATTTTTGTTGTATATTAAAAGCATTTTCATGTACTTGTAGGACTTAAAACAGTGTTACACCTATACGCAGCCATTTAGTGCATAGGTTTCACGTCCTCCCATCAGTTCTCTGGGCACTTCTGATGATCTACAGTTAAAGTCAACATTTTAATTTTTCCACATTTAGTGATTTCATCATTGCAAAGTATTACCTTACAAAGTTTTGCTGCTACTGTGTGTAATGTTTTTTTGCTTGCCATAAATTCTCTCAACTTTCTACCAGACATAATACTGATCCATTAATTGCTTTGCTTTGCTATTTTTTATTTTTATTTTGTTATTTTGCTGTGGAACTAAGAATGTGAAAGCTGTCAAAGGGTGTTCAATTTTTTACGAATCACTTTCTAGTTTGGTAATTGAAACCAATGTGATTCATTCCAAAGTAACAGAAGGCTATTTGTATGAAAGAAAAAGGCTTGTGAACAAAGAAAGCTAAGCTGTTGTACATATTCGTAGTTGGCTGTGCATGGTACAAATTTATTAATATGAAGAAATGCAAAAATGTATTGCTTTTGGTATTTCCTATTCTGAGATGAGCAAGTAGCATGTAATGCAACTGTTTGACAGGTTAAATCAAATCATGCTTAGTTATTGTTTCAAACAATGAAATCAAGTAACATTTCCTCTTATGTTTTATTATTGTAAAGGTGTTTTTTTTTCAAAGTTTTAAAGCAAAATGTCAGTTTTTAATTTTCTGCGTGAGCTTTTTAAATGTCATTATTTGGATTTTTAGTATTTTAACATTTACTTTAATCCTGAAGACACTTTTCGATTGTGTTTCATAAGAGACATCCTGGCCTCCCAAGGTGCAATTCTGCCATTGTACAAACATGAGCGACTGTCCTGATTCCAAAGGCTTTCACAACTCTGGCTTTTTGCCTTTCCCCCACTCTGTGGCTCAGCATTAAAAGACTGAACTGTCAGCTAGCATCATGTGCTAAGATGTTAGCATCAGACAGGACGCTTTCCACACCAAGGACTGGTAAAAGCTAACAAACCAACAAAAAGGATGGTCCAACAATATAACTGTACATAGATATTGCAACTGCACAGCAGCCAAAAAGAAAAAAAAAAGAACTTTTTAAAAAAAAAAAAAAAAATGGATGGATTGTGTCATGTTTATGGGGACAGCCTTCAAAAGGTTGAAATTGGAATTGTTCTTCTGGATGTCAAAGGGATTTTCATGGCGCAATCATATCCTACACAATATGTACTCTTCAACATCTGGGTTACATAGGAAATGCACCCTGAGGTTTTAATAAGAAGAAGCCCCTATGGCTAAAACTTTAAATAAACTAAACCAAAAATGTTATTGATGTTTTATATATAGAGAGTAGTCGCATTAGTTTTTGTTACTGTACTGTTTGAGGTCTCAACTGTACCGTATCACGGTAATAACATGGTTTTGAAACCTTTTTTTTATTTTGTCACAGACCTGTTGTCATAGTTGAAATGACGTTTATTGTAGATGGTATTTGAACAACTTCTGGAAATAGTTCATCAAGTATGTTTGTTGCTCATTGTTGTGATACATTAAAAACTGTATCTGCAAACCAGTTTGGTCTCATCAAATATTTTTTTTACATCATCTTCACTCTTTAGTTCCACATATTTATGTTATTTTGAAGTTTTGCTGGCTTGTCGTTTACATATACAAATCATAGCTTTTTGCATTTAACTCAGTTGTACACCAAATACACTCCCATGTTGACAACACTATATATGACAACAACACTATATATATATATATATATATATATATATATATATATATATATATATATATATATATATATATATATATATATATATATATATATATATATATATACTGCAAAGGTAAATGTGTGTCCGGGGTAACATGTTTACCCAGTACACTGTAAGTGACAGCTTTATTAATGCTGCTGAAATGGTCAATGCAGCTCTAGATAAGCTTTTTAGACAAGTGGGTAATGTGCCATACATTCTGCATCTTTTTTGAAATGTAGTCTTCTTTATTACATTTTCGGTTAAGGCACGTCTAAAACTGTTCAAGTATACCTATGTCAGACTGTTTACAAAACATTATTGTGTTGACATCCCTCTGATAATTGTCATTCCGGTCACCGACAGGCCAAAATTCTAAATCATATAATGGGTATTTCCTATCATTATGCTATTTGTGGTAATCTGGCTCTAAGCAGATGCAGGGGATTATGTTTGAAAGTGTCTGCTAATCTGGATCTGATCAGGTGCAGCTCTCGACCCCTCCTATTAATGAGGACGAGTCCACAATAATATATCGCAGCCATGGATAAACAGACGTACGGTCACAACAGAGAGTGAAGGGCCTAACATTATAATGTTGATTCTGTCATTTTGGGTGTGTAAGGCCGTGCTGATTTGTAGAACAAAGGGGGGCACCGTTGGAAAACGAGCCACAGCACCGGACTCTTTGGACAGATAAATGAGAAAATGTCTTTTATGCTGCATGTTATATACTGCTTTTAAAATTCTATTAAGAAGCAAAATGCATGCCGGTGTGAGACAGAGGGGTGACATTTTAGATCTAAGGTCAACAGATGCTGTCACATTAAAAATTGCACCTCAGGAACACCTAAACACAATACATCACACCCTGCCAGCGAGATGTGTCAGACACCAGTGTCAGGGTCACGGAGAAAGCCGACATTCACAAGTCGTTAAATCCACCTAATGAAATTTCACAAGGGCAGCAAAAAATGAAGGGGAAGATGAGGATCTTTTCACTCCCTCAGAATCGGTTGTGGCCTTTATTGTTTCGCTTAACACACTTCAGTGTGCAGCGAAACAGCCGCGACATGTAAAAGCCTCAGAAACAGCTTTTTTTCCTCCCCCTTTCTGACTTCAACCCTCGCCCTTGACGAATGTGCTCGGCTCACAGGGTGCAACTGTTCTGCTGAATGGCCCTTTCCTGTTGCTCACCCCTAAAGCGCAGGCGGTTGCCGAGGTAGGGCTCCCCCCCGCCATATTATGGGATTGAATTGCGTTTGACCTTTGTGGAGAACAATGGTTGAAGGCCTTTCATTTTTCTGGCCTTCTCAGCGCCTGGAAGAAGGACCTCTTTACTTTGTGTTTTTCACTGTGGTCCGCCAGTAATTCACAAGCCGGATGACAGGGTGATCTATGCTCAGTGAATGTGTGTGTGTGTGTGTGTGTGTGTGTGTGTGTGTGTGTGTGTGTGTTTGTACATTTTCACAAGTGTATCATTTGCCAATTCTTACCTATATCTAGTGAAATGACTCCTTATAGGCCAAACTAAATATGAAGCCTTAAGAAAAGAGAACCATTTGGATGTGACCATATTTTCGTGGCCACCCAATTCTGCTACCTAACTGCACTGTCCTCGAGTAAAAAGGCCCGCTGAAGAGAAGAGTGGTTCATAGCAGTTCAGACACAGCTTTGCTAAAGAGGCCGCAGCAGTGAGCGGTCTTGCCCTGAATACACGATAAAAGGTTTACTGTAAATTCTAAATGGCGTTTTCTGCAACCCATACATCACTCATGACCATTAGGTTCCACCCTCACTGCACAGTGCACCCTTCCAGCCACAGCTTTCCAGATGATACAGTATGGAGGCTGCGGTTCAGGCAGATCTGCCTTTGAATAGCCTGCAGCCAATGGATTTTCTCTGGATAATACAATGTTTGGGACAGAGAGGCAGGGATTAGTCCAGACGGATACATCCACCACCCCCCACATGCCCAATCTAATTAGACTGGAATCAGTTTAAGATGAAAGCAAGCCCTAGCATCACCGCACTAAATACTGGAATTAGTATTCCCCGCATGGGAATTTAATGACGGAGGCTGAAAATCCAATCACATTCACTCCCAGTTTAGCCCCTCATGCATTGGGCCTGGACAATGACGAAACGAAAGAACAACAGCAATGATTTGTCTGTCAATAGATATTGACCAGCATCACATCTGAGGCCACTTGCGTATCGGCGTTACTATGTTGTCATCGTTTAACGAGGATAAACAGCTCATAATCAGATATTTAGACAGTCTGTTTCTGATGTAAACCTTTGTCACGTTCTGACTTTTCCGGGGGCCATAACACAAATGAATCACAACAGGACAAGGAAGAAAGACGCCCATAGTTTCTGTGTTCCTTGTGTTTACAAGTATGTATTCTGTGGAATATAAATCACTGGTGAATGTGCAAATGCACCCGTGTTCCAGGCCTCAGTGTTGTGTTTTTAAGAGTTCACCTTATTTGCGGTAAAAGGAGGACTTTGCTTGTCCCCGCTCATTTGTTCTTCTTACTTCGAAGGCTGCATCTGCACATGAAATCCTCTAACAGGCATTGGTGAGGTTAGTTATTAATCAGCTCCTTACATCGAAGCCCTGATTGCTGCAGCGGAATTGAAACTGTCAAATTATTGCTATCAGGCAGACAGCATCAGATCCTTTTTAGTTTTCTATTATCTTACAGACTTTGAGCCCACATTCGCCGATAAAACAGAGCACGTTCCGCAGCACACATCCGTATGAAACATCCTCACAGTCTCTTGACTTTATCTTGCCCTTATTATTATTATTTCCCCGCCTAAGTATATGCAGTCAAGGGAACTCTATTTTAAAACCGCTAAAATGCGAGCCATATTTCAGCGTCAGGTTGGTGATTAACGGCACAGACCTGAAATAACTCCGGCACCTGGGTTCCACCGCACATCTCCTACACCTGCGCTTCATCCACCAAAGCATTACACCTGAGAAATCAGGAAGCCATTGTCCCCCGTGCACAAATACTCAACATGAAATCTTATTATTTATTGCTGGCTGTATTTGGAGGCATATGCCAAAACAGAACCTGTTGTTTTTCTGCTAACAGGTGTAATGAAACTCTCCAACTCGTCCAACAACTGATTCTGCAAAAACGTTGCTACTTTCTAGCCCCCAGGAGGAAATTGCATGTGCTTTTTTAGCAAATGAGGAGATAAATATTGTTTGCGCAGTTGGCAGCGCTGCATCAGTGGGGACGAGGACACGGCATTAGGCGACAAAAGGTACAGTTCTTGTAGCGATGCGAAATAAACATTAACAGCGTTTTCTCTGAATAACCCCGGTGTCAACAAAGGCCACACACAAGTAACATATGAAAAAGGCAATCTATTTTCTTTCTATATATCTTTCTTTTGGCCTTCCTGCTTTTGGTGTTTACTGCTGCAATACCTCATTTCTGAGGTACAAAAGGAAAGAAAGAAGGTGAGGAAAATGGAGGGGGCAGGAGTACACCTGCCTTATTATTGCCTTGTGGATGAAGGATACAATCACTGCTGGCATTTCTACAAGACACGCAGCCAACTAACACGTATTTTAAAGTGAAAGAGAAGGAGGCGGAGGTGTGAGGGAGAAAGGGAGGCAGGCCCGGGAGGGAAAGAAAAAGAGACGCAGACAGACAGGCCAACGGGCTGACAGAGACTGAGTGTCAGGGACAGAGAGAAAGAGAGAGAGAGAGAGAGAGAAGAAAGTGGGTGATATAGACAGCAAAATGAGCAGGTGATAGAAGTGAAGTAAGAGTGAGAGCAGGGGAGAAAGAAAAGGAGGGGCAAACCTGAGAGAAATCAAACATGGGCTCTGTGCAGCAGAGGTACGTCGGCAAACGAGCATGTTATGGCAGCCCGCTGGGACTTCCCCGGCAGATCGTTTGTGCTGTTTCCCAATCTGTTCTGAGGAGCGGCACAGCCCCACATGGGGACGTGTGAAGGCGTCAAGATGGGATTGCTTAAGACAGATGAAACAAGGTGTTTTTTGATGCCATCTCGAGCGGACAAAAGCCTGATTTCCTGTTTTGCCTGTGACACAAAGGGTGCTGTGTAGTTTGTTGAACAGTTCAAGGCTTTTTGTTGTCAGGGCTGTAAATAACTAAACACATGAGAGGTGAAGTTACAGAGGTTCTGGATCCACACACGCCGAAAACTGCAAAATATGTGTCACATTTCCTCCCCCACCCTCATCCCCACCCCCCTTTTATTCTTTCCTTTTTTCATTCATAATGCCTTAACACCTGTAACAAACAAACAATATTACAGTTATCTCATCAGCCCCTTACATATTTTCCACCGGTGTGAAATTAACCCGTAAAAGTGAATATTCTGGCACACGCCCATTTAAGTCTGGACGGCCGCAGCTTTCTCTACATTCACTGGACCCCAGAAACAATGCCATAGTAACAGAGATCAAAGTGTCAGGCTTCGTAATATTGCTTTACATTTTAAAGGGCGCTGAGCAGCCAGGCTAAGGTTTTTACAAGGCGTGCTGAGTCGTTGGGGAAATAAGGGCGCAATGGAGGAGGGAATGAAGGAATTTTAGGGGGTGATGGGATATGTCTCACTCTTTGTTCGCGCGCGCGCACACACACACACACACACACACACACAAACACACGCTCACACACTGAAATCATACCATGTGCAGCGGAAGAGCGGGCGGTGAGGAAATAGAAGCTAAATATAAAGTGACACGCTGCATTCCCCAGGTCATTCACAGGCCCCGCACCAAATCACAATGCTCCACGGCTCGTCGTTTATCACGCGCACAAGCCTCAGACTTTTTTGCAGAGAAAATTATAAAGCGGCCAAATAAGCATTGCCTCGTAATTTATAGAATCACTGATGAAGGGGCTGAGGAGGTGCACCGACGTCAAATTGGCTCCGATGCAGGGCATACTCACGGCCCTCTTTGCGTATCAACTCAACATCCTGGCAGGAACATTTGTAACAAAAAGCTTTTTTAATGTTTAAATGAAAATTTTAATGAGGCCCTGTGTTGCTTTCCCTTTCGAGTCTTTAAGAGCCCTCTAAATCATTAAAACGTGCTCTTTCTTTGATTTCAAGGTCATTTGAAGAAATAAGGCAGCCTTAAGTGGCCCTCGGACCAAAAGTGGCCTATATGCCAAAGACCGCAAATGAATGTAGCCTAATGCTTTTTAATTTGCATTCGTCTTTAAAAACACAGAAGAGCCATCTCTAAGTTATAATAGGCTGAGATGGCAGTTGGAGGCCCTCTAGTCATTAGTAGCAATGCAGCTCCTCGAAAATGAAGGCCTCTCTCATCTTGTTTTAACTTCAGCCCATTACTACAAAGATACATTAGGCTGCCGTCCATCGCCTATTTGTCTGTGTGCAATATTTCCGTCTGGCTGTGTCTGCGCTCACGTACACGCATGGGTTCACCTTCCCCTTCCCTCGGCGCCCCCCCCATGAGTGCGAACACATGCAACACAGCCATTCAGACGAAACACATGCGCGGAAACAAAAGACGACAGAGACGGGGACCTTAGGAGGAGACGACATGCATTGTTTGTTTAATCGCGTGTTATGAGATGACTCTGTAATTATGTTGTCATCTGCCCGCTTCAACGCGGCAAAAAACTGGGCCGCCACTGCATGCCTCTCTCCTCGCTCATAATTCCACACTTCAAGCTCTAACGGTCAAAAGCGGGGACGTGTCTTTTTTTTTTTTTCTTTCTTTTTTTCTTCCAGTCTCTCGTCTTTATTCCTTTTTCCTTTTTATTACAAACACCACTCTGTGTAGACTGAGACTGTTTTTTTGTTATTTTATTTTTATTTTGGAGCAGTCTCATAAAGCCCGTTTGACAGGCACTACGTGTTAACTCCTAGTGCATATGAGTGTAAGGCAACAGATGAACAGTTTTTATGTACTATATTGAACTGATGAGACAGCAAATAACAGTGTGTCCTATTAAACACAGCAAGACGGGTCTCTCTTATTTTCTCTCATCCCCCCCCATCCTTCCCTTTCAATTTTGCTCCATGTTTCCTTCTCCTCTCTGTTCCATTTCCTCGCCATTCTTTTTCCTCTTCCTTTATCTGTGTATGTGTGCCTCTCTCTCTCTCTCTCTCTCTCTCTCTCTCTCTCTCTCTCTCTCTCTCTCTGTGTGAGGATAGGTGGTGTGTGTCTGTGAAGAAAAAAGAAGAAAAAAGAAAAAGAAAAAAAAACCCGAACATCTCCAGTGAAATTGGTTTTCGCTGGAGAAACTGATGGATCACTCTGTGTTCCTGACAGGAGTAGGGGGATTGTTTATGCCACGCGGACAAATACATGTATACACACATACGTGTGCACACATATGCAGGGGCGAGAGGACGGGGGTGGGGGGAGATTGTTTATGCCGGAGCAGAATTAATTTCTATGAGCTCTGGATTGCTGTTTATGGGAAAATACACTTTTAAGCTGTGGGAGATGTGTAATCTAGATTGTAGCATTCCCAACAATGAATTATGGTTTGGGAGGCAACAGCTGCAGCAGCCCTTCCCCTCACCCTCCATTTCCTCCAGCATGCACGCGCACACACACGCAGATAGGGAGAAACACACACACACACACACACACACACACACACACACACACACACACACAGATTAGTAGTAAAATGTTGCTGCTTTTAAAATCAAATGACTTCATATGGCCTGGCACGTCCACACACACACACATACACACACACACACACACACACACTGGTTAACAGTGGTGACATGCATGAAACAGCTTGTCATAAAGTGTTGTTTGATTATGCCTTATATTGATGCAAATAGAAAACACAAATGTGAGTTTCTCAGAGCCAGCATGTGATTGTGAGCGCCTATATTTTAAACCTGCACTGTTAAAAAAGTCCAGACAAAGGATGTATTTCCCTTTCCCTTTCCATCCTGCGCCACAATAATCTCTCCTTTAACACCAGTAACCTCTAAGTGAGAAATTATTCCATTACCACCAATCTCTCCTCCTCCTCCTCCTCCTCCTCCTCCTCATCCTGCTGCTGCTCTTCCTCCACGAACACCCGCGCGTAGTGGTGCTACACACACTCTGTGAATGATGGAGGAGAGGCTCGCTTTTGTTATTATTGCAGTGTCTAAGGCGGCATTGGCGAAAGCGTGCGCACAAAAAGGTCGACATCTCGCACCGTCGCTCTTAAGATGCTCGCTTGGATCACACACGAGCTGTGAGACATCATTTAGATGCATTTACGAGCATTTAGAAGGCTTGCTGTTCCCAAAATGTTCTACGCGCTGCTCGTCAGCAAATTCTTACAGATTCCTCTGATAATTACACACACAGTAATATAACATATATATTTATATTAATGAAAACAGTCCTGCTTGTAAAGTTTAATTGTGTTTGATTTGAAAATAGTTTTATATTTTTTGATAGCGTACGATAAGCAGAAAAACTGTATATCAGTTTACGACCAAATGTGCCTCCGCTGCCTTCAAGCAGTCGCTCTCATGTAAAAGATATCCAGGCGTGTCATGACTGACGAGGGTCCACAATTAAAGACCACAATGACAGAAATTAGCCAGGCTAAACATATAACTTCCGGTGCAGTCAACTTGTACTGCTGTGTGTCCTGGAAATCACATTTTTTTTATTCAGAGATTGAATTTGTTAATTCATTCCCTGTGTCTTTTTTTTTTTTTTTTTGTTCACAGTTTTTATCAGCGCTCATGCAATAACTCGAGCGGAGATGGAGCAAATGTATTCCACCCATATGTATGAATGAATGAATGAATATGATTACCAAGTCTTGGACCTTCTCAAGGACAAAGTGCTGGGTTCTTTGTGTGCATGTGTGTGTGCGCGTGTGTGTTATTTGTTGTAAAATGCATTTTAGAATCAGTGTTCACCTCTGTCTGTGTCTCAGCTCAGCGTGTACACATTTAGTTTTGATTTTCGCATTTTTCGCACATTTACTTTTATTAACTGTGTGTGTTTATGTGCAATTAAAGGTCCGGATAGTGTATGTGTGTCCTCTAGGACTCTGTGCCGCTTGTTGTGGTGTAATGACAATCTACTTCCTCCCACCGTGCACACCAACATACACACACACACACACACACACATCTTTCCCTGTGCTCTCCCCTCACCTCCTCGACTGTCACATTCAAATGCAGCCGTTTGCAGGTGACGTACTCAGGAAATGTTGTCCTGTAATTGTGCTGCTCTGTCTTCCGGTGGTGAGGTAGCCGGTGGCTTGCCGCCTGCCTGCCTGCCTGCGACACACCAGAATTACCAGCTGAGGGGAGAGAGGGATGAAGGGAAGAGAGGAGGGGTACCATTAAAATGCAAAATCACCACTGCGGTGCAGTGCAGTGCCTCGCTCCCTCACTCTTTCTCTGAGGCAGCCATCTTATGATGGAACGAGTATATGTTTGATGGTGTGTGAATGTGTGTCCGTTTGTGCCTGTGTGTGTGTGTGTGTGCGTACGTGCATCTATATGTCTGTGCGTTTGATAGAGTGTAGAGTCAAGCGGCGGCGAGGAATGGTGAGATGGCGTGGGGTTGGCAGGCGGGTTTGCGTGCGCGAGTGTGTGTGTGTGTGTGTGTGTGTGTGTGTGCAAGGCAGGGGTGATAAATCAGAGCTAGGTAAAGGCTTTTTAATGCAGCGGACCCCTCTCCCAGCCTCCATCTTCTGTCAGGGCTCAGTAAAAGATGAGAGCCCCCTGGGGAACAGCACTAGCCCGCAGCATAGCAGGACTACGCCGCAGGTCACACACACACACACACACACACACACGCG
Source organism: Acanthopagrus latus (assembly GCF_904848185.1). NCBI lineage: Eukaryota > Metazoa > Chordata > Actinopteri > Spariformes > Sparidae > Acanthopagrus > Acanthopagrus latus. The sequence continues at coordinate 10,969,479 of NC_051057.1, forward strand.
CGCGCGCACACACAGGGGCCTGACGCATAGCCACTGACTAGGCCTTGTGAATGAGTGAATACATGAATAACTGAATCTATTGAATGCATGAATATATAAATAAAACTTTACACAGGAGCCGCGTTTATTGATGAACACCCTCCCTCCCCAAATAAATGTGTTTTTCAAATGATTTCCAAATGAATTCCTAAATGATTTATGGCCGGTGATATTGCATTTATATCAGAGAAAATATTTTTCGTCGCAAACAGAATGGATATTTGGTTCATTTCTGCTCGTGCTCCTTGGGTCAAGCAGCCTTTGTCGATGATGTGCCTTAAGTCTTGAAGCAGCCCCAAGTTTCAGGGGGCCGGATATGAAAAATATGTGGAATTTGCCAACATCTGACAATACTTAGTCGGCAATATATCTCCTGTCTGATAGAAAAATGTGTTCTGAATTGCAGATACACTCTCTCCTCTGGCATACCTTTTTAATTTGACTTTGAGGGAAAACACGCCGGGGCTCCCAGATAGACAAGCCGAGATATGACTGCTGAATGTTGTGTAGGCCTTTGTGGATGGGGCAGACAGGACTCCAGCAGCTTGGCGCACAAGACGAGCACAAACACTCGAGAACATAATACTTGACAACGAGCCCAGAGTGTCAGTTAGCCCTACAGAGAGAAGTCTGGCATGTTTGTGAAGAGGATGAAAACAGAGACTATGAAAATGCCAGAGAGCTGATTCTGAGTTAGAAATTCAGGAGAAATCTGGGGCCTCAATTTATGTCCTTTTTTTTTCTGTCAAGTTATTGAACAATCTAGCATTGCTTCCCGGAGGAGGGCACTGCACATTCGCCAAACCACGGACGTCTTAATCTTAGAGAACGGATGATTATAGAAATTGGTTTTATTTCATGGATTTACTTGAAATGATGTAAGGAAAAGAAAAGAAAAAAACACCAGCGTACTGTAATGTGAGGCACAGACCAACAGGCACAGGCTGTCTTTTGTATATTACGCCACACTATACTTGACCCTGCTCTAACAGGGTCACTTCTGGTATGCATATATATTAATTTGGTAGGCGCTACAGGAATATAAATGAATAATTTAGTTGACATGGTCCCACTCGGAACAATCCTCTTAGCCTGGCTTAACGCTCCACATATTAGGCTAAACCACCACACATGAATTGTCTGGGAGTGACTGAGAGTCATATCTTAACCGCAACCAAATATTAGGGAATTACATTATAAGCAGACATGGCAGCTGATTATTATGAAGAGTGCCGCACACAAGAGAAAATGAAGCTGCGCCACATACAGAAAGTATACAGTATTACCCCTCATCAACCAGTGAGCCCTTCATTACTATGCAGACCGGTGGGAACCTCAGCGATCTCCGATGTCTTTGACATTTGTTTTGTTTTCTTCTTTTGGTCTGAAATGTGCCTTGCGTAACTTTAGCTGTGGATTTCAGATAGACACAAGAAATTAGCCGAGCAATTAATAAACGGACTGATCAATAGTCTATAGAGCTCTCTATATAATTTTTTTTCCAAATGAACAGTCTGAGGGCATATCAAGCTAATATCAAGCCAACTGGTAGCATGCTAGCTGTGCTAACAACCGCCTCATCTATTTGTCACTGTCCTGTCTTGGTCTTGATAATGCTCCATGCAGATATTAAAAGTGAGAAAATGAATGCTGCAGGCAGTGATAATTGGGCCCTCCCACACCCATGTGTTTTCAGGATGTGGTTGCTGTGGCCTCGTCGCCAAACGTCAAGAATAAGTACAACATAGTATAGAAAATGTCACTTTCTGTGGTCACTAGATGGCGTCTAGGACTTTCGGTGTGATTATTGTCTTGTTAATGTGTTCAGACTGTTACTCAACATGTGAAGTTTGGGGCACGTACAGTTCGGGTTACAGCAACTTCCTTTTTTCGTGACTTAACGTCGAAATTAGCCGCGTCACCAAAGCCACACCATGCAATAAGAAGTCGAGCCTTAAATATCTTCTCACCACAAAGGTCTAGGGTCAAGGCAGAATTTGAGAAAGATTTGGTTAACAATAATAGGGGGTACAATGTGATTATATACAGAAACATAATTAACCCAAAATTGAAAATGGCTGACTTCCTGTGGAGTTTATGCCATGGCCCCAAGAGGCTTTTTTGTACATCTAGGTTTGATACACATGTGTGTCAAGTTTCATACATTTAGGTGAAAGGTTGCAGCAGGGCCCGCTTTTTAATGGCACTAGTGAGACACACTAATGTGCAAGACCTGTGAAATATGTACATTTTCAAGTTTTGTGAGCTTTTCTGTGTACATACAATACATTCTGTGAAATAATAATAAATATTTGTGTTACATTAGGGTCTTAGCAGTAGTTGGTGTTCATATTCTCTCACGTTTTCAGGGTGTCATTGCTATCATCTGTGGAGAAATGCATTTCCCAGCGCTAAACGCTTGGGGCGTCTGACTGTTTGGAAACACGACCGGAGAGACTTCAGGAGGCAGGACTTTGCCTGCTGGGAAAGTACAGACTCCGCAGTGGATGTTTAGACCTCATGTACTACATCTGAACAACATCATAATCAAAGTTTTTTCTTCAGGTTACAGCTCCGTGCTCACTCAAGGGTATATCAGCTCTCCTCGCGACTGTGTGTGTTTGTGTGTTTAGCCGGGTTCAGTTGGGTTTGTGCCGCACTCTGTGTCGAGATGAGAAGGTTAATGTGCATGTTTGTGTGTGTTTATCATTCTTTTCTTGTGCATGTGTGTCTCCGCGCATCTGTTGGACTGAGCAGGTTAATGCCGGTTGACACATGCGGTTCACTGATCTCCTAGAGGAGTCGAGACTCGCAGCGCAAAAACCTTCACACACAGGTATCCATGGCAACCACAAAAATTATATTTCCTCCTTCTCCGGCAAGCTGGAGATTCCAAGATGCTGAAATGCACAAATACATTGTCATTACCCAGCAGCCTCATACTTAACAGGGTTAGGCTGTGTTTGCCCGCTGTTCTCATTGTTCGGCGTGTTGCCTACACATGTAATTTAGAAATTCCTCGTGTTGGCTTTCGCAAGGCAGAAACTCCACATTATCTTTACATGCAGGATTCTTTCTCGGCCCACGTCAGTATGCTTTATCGAAAAAAAATCTTGCCATCCATGGCTATTATTTTTTTGTTCTCAGCTTGGCTCTAAGATTCTAAATATTAGATCTTGTCAATGAATTGAAGTAACAGTAGAGAGATTGTCAGGACATTATTAAATATTCATGTCACTTTACATGTGCTCCTGCTTGTATTTGGTTGCTTGTGTGGATTGGAGGCATTGATTGACAGGTGATGGGGAATAAAGCTCTGTTCTACACCACTATCTTCCTCTGTTGTAGCTGACAACTTCTGGTTGATTGCACAATGATCAGAGGCCCCCCCACCCGTCACCACCACCACCAATAGCAGTACATATTTATGGAAATGAGTCTATAGTCTGAGCTCCAACGATATAAAACAAAATATCTGTTCACCGTGTTGTTGGTGCAAGAAGAGCTAGACAATAAAAGCCAGAAAAACAAATATGTCACCATTTATTGCAGCGTGCCTTTGCATATAATCTGCATAAATTGGAGACGAATTTAACGTGTGAACACTCTGATATACATCTTCGAATAACTTTAGTAACCTTAAAGTGGAACTTGGTCATTTTTGCCATGTTTTAATGTTTAATATGTTTAGCTCTGGACAGAAAACCTACTAACACTCACTAGCATATTTTGTCTTCGGTGATAAAGGGTACAATCTCATTCAGTCTTGGGTCAAATGACAGAGGCAGAAAGGCATCAATCTCCTATTTTTTTGTTAGCATATTTTTGAGCTTAATTCTTTTAAGTGACCAGTGGGGACAGTATTTTTTTTTAATTGGTCCAGTATTGAGTGAGAGCACTGTGGTTGGTAGTCATAAAAATGGGCCTTAACGTACCCCTTTTGGGGTGATTGTGCACTACTGACGTACGGCATGTTCACGAGAAGTGCAGTTTTTTGCTACTGACGAATCAGATTGTTATTGTAAGTGTCTATCAGCATTATGGACCGGGAAACAGATCGTTTGTCCTTTGCTTTTCGCTTGATCCAGTCTTTTTGTTTTCATGTCAAACCCAGTCTCACAAAAAAATCAAGTCTCATTCTGAAGTCTTGTGAGAACTGCGTTGTTGTGGTCGGAGAGAATAGTGCTGGAAAAAGTTACAGAAAGTGTAGCTTTAAAAAAACACACAGTATCCATACACAACCCTTGTTGGATAGGGACATGCTGAAGTTTTGGCTAGTTGTGTACTGAAAGCACATAATGGTCCTGGAGGATTACATAGTAACTTCTTTTGTGGCTGTGGCTGTTGCTGCAGCACTCTGGCTCCATATTGGACTAATTTCAAAAATTGCTCACTTAGATGCATAAAACATGTGAAAATTTGGTCCAGATAACAACTGAAATTACCCTTTAATGCAACTTAAAATTGTCTGTTGGAATGATTTTGCTTTAAATGTAATTTCCCAGCTTGCACACCGCACATCAAATATCTTTCTCTAACAATCCTGCCCATGACTATATTGTACCAATAGGTGTATTAGTGCCGGAGCCAAGCGCATGCCTCCCTTTTTCATCTCTTTGAGGGGAAATAGGAGTAAGCACATTGCGTCCCGCACCACATTCCTGAACAAGCAGAGGTTCAATCACATTTGCAGAAGTTATCAAAACTTTAAAGAGCTCAGCTGGCGCCTTAAGCCACAGGAAATTCACTGGGACATCTGGAGGGATGTGTGCAGATTATTGCTCATTTAGTCTGTTCTAGACATCAGTAGGAAGAGGACTGAGATGGCTAAACACACGCACAGACTAAAGGATGCGCACACACACACAAATGGTCTTGGCTTTGGCAGATCTTACCCCGGGCGCACCACAACACACCTGTGTATAATCCCCCCGTGATGCCCTCTGGTCGTTTGTCCAATCCCCTCGCTGCTCCTGTCCTTGCTCAACCAATCGGAGGCCAGGTCAGGTAAAGTTTGCTCCCATCCCTTTAGCCCCGTGTTAGAGTAAGAGGATGTGAAATATAAAATAAGTTGAAAAAACACGCTGCTGGTGCGTGTTTGGTGTTTTGATCTGCTGCGGTTGAATACCTCACTCGTCCAGTCATTTCACATTGTTATTTTTAATGTTCTGTGAATTAGACTCCAGAAAAGCTGTGTTCCAGGATGTGTGAAGGCAAAAACAAGAAGAAGTGATGTTTTCATCAGACCTACATTTATAATGCATGCAATAAAAAAATCTGTTAGGATATTTCATTTTTAAGCTAATTAACAATATTGCAATATATCCATCGAATATTAGTGGAGGTGGATAAATAAATAGACACATTTGCCTGACAAGATTTATGATACTGTGTTTAAACAGGTCTCCCTTCTGCATTCGTGACTGTATGCATGCTGTCAGAGATATCTTTGGTTCTGATGTGGAGTAGGAGGATGCAGCCTACATTTAAACTTTTTAAAGTTATACAGGAGCATCACCTCTATCGACGTGCATCATAAGATGCAGCCCTTTTCTATCGTATTTTCTTGATCTCTGAATTTGTTCTTCCAAACTACACATATTGAGGTGAACATATAGATCCTATATAGATCTAGAATTATCCTGGGTCTCGAGAACAAAAAGGGAAAGGCCAAATTCTATATATTCCCAAACCGGCGCAGCTCCATCTTTCTCGGCGTGTGAAATGCAACCAGACAAAACCTCAACGTCCACGATAAAAGCTCAGGAAATTACTTCCTTATTTTAGGCGTGATTGATTGTTCCCCTGACCTGTTAGACTGAAGAGGTGGTTAAGAAGAGGAGGCAGACTAAGATAATTGGGCCCGGTGGTATCCAAAGCCCGGCAGGTGTTGAAAGAACTCTCATAACGCAGGTACCTGCAGCGGCTGCAGCCCTGAACTCAAGCACACCCAGGATTTGACTACCTTGGAGGAATTTTGGTGTTTTATGTTTGGCATGTCTTTTATTGAATAGATGAAATAAGAGAGACACTTGTAACTCCTATTGACATATTGGACATGCCACAAGAAAAAAAACAAAAAAAACTGAAACAAACATACAGGTGTCAAAAATCCTTGGAGGTGTCAACAAATAAATGTTGCATTTTTTGTTTTATCTTTTCTTGGCATGAAAATAATGTCATTCGCTCTTTGAAAGTGATGTCAGTTGTTGGAAATACCTCCCCATTACAAGAGGGATGTAATTCCCTTACCTGTTGAAAAGTCGGTAAAACGCTCGCACCGTGAGCGCACGGATCCGAGCCGGAATTGTGTTGAGGTGAGAAAGCGCGGGTGTTTTCACTCTGTCTCTTTTTCTAATTTCATTAGTGATGCACAGGGCTTTCCGAGTCCTTCTAGCCATTTCAAATGAAGAGGTAAAAGCCAGGCATAAGCTTAAATGATAACATTCTTTTCTCAGAGAAAAATATGCATGTACGAATCAGAGCTATTGTACTATCCTTATTATTATCTGCAAGCCAAGGGCTCTGTTCCAATTAAAGAATACCACAGATGGACCATTCAACAAGCATGCATACAAACGAACCTACAATAGGTACAGTAAAGTACCCAGTATTACAGAGCCCAGAGAGGAGCTTTTTACTTTAAAAACTATTTAATCAGGAAAATCAACGCCTAACATCAAAGAAATGGAGATGAGGGACAGGCGGATAAAGAGGCTCATCAAAGAAGGAGATCTAGTTAGGGATTCAACGCCCTAATTCCCTTTCTCTTAAAACCTTCGTCAGAGGGGGCACAGGGCCAATTTGCTCCCTAAATGGCTGCGTGTGAATGTGCAGATTGCTTTGCATAGCCGCTGGGAATCTGGGCTTCTTCCTCTTTTTCTTCTCCACGCGGAGCCTGCGAATTAGAAAAGATCCAAAGACAGATAGGCTTAACGGAGCCCCAGCTACCTTCCTTAAGTCCAGAGCCCTGTTCCAACTTCCAACTAATTCAATCCACGGCCTAACTCAATTAATAGACTTTAATGCACTGTTTCTTCTTTATCTTTTCTCTTTCCTGAGGATTGGGGACTTCACTTAAGAGTTGTAGAGTAATATCTGCAAAAAGGTTTGGATTGTAAGTCTGTCTGAATGCTAAGACAATGACACGTCCCGGCGGCATTACGGCTGATCATATATGCATCCCTAATCTTTAACATCTCCTTAATCTCGCTTGCTGGGACTTGCCGTACATTAATGTGATGTAGTGCATAAAATATTGACAAATGCTCTTCCGTGTCTCAGGCTTTACATGCTTTGCTATAGGATTCATTAGTCAAAATGTCCTTGATCTGAGAGAGGACCCCCCCCAGTGTGTCAAAACCAATCATCATCCAGGATTTTAACCCCCACTTCAAGGTGTACATTTTCTTTTAATCCAACGAGGGGCTATTTCAATACTTTTATATGAGCTTTAAACTATACAATTCATTAACTTTGGCCTTGCATTATCACCAAGGACATGTACTCACGCACATACACTCGGCAGACCTGCGGAAGTTCGAGGAGAAATAAAGATCACATTGGTCAGTTACATAAATAATTTAAGATCAGCCAGTACGCTGGCCCGCTATTCTTCAGGGCATTCATGCACCTCATGAGGACAAATATTTCATGCTTTATCCTCTCTGCTCACTAGAAACATTAACCTCATCTGAGTGCAAATGTGTGTACGTCTTTCTGAGCTGCCAGATCTGAGGCCGGCTCCGCGCAATAGGCTTTCTATCACGCCTGCAGTTCCGATTGATCGTCTCGGCAATCAGCAATTAAGCCCTAGTGATCAGAGCCGGAGAGGGGAGGAAGGGGGAGGGAAGGGAGAGGTGGGAGGTAGCCCCCACCACCACCACCACCCCCTCACCCTCACTCCTCTCTTGTCAGCCCAGGAAAGGCTTCACTCAGCTGGGGTGCGTTTGGCCCGGGGCTGGGCTCACTGGTGGAGGTTAACTCCAGCATAAATAAGCATCTTTGGACTCATTACAGGGATTAGAGAGTAATTCGCCTGCGAGGAAGGAGACGACTGCCAGGGTTTTGGTACAGTTTACTACAGTCTTATAGGGGCGAGGGCCCTAGAGATTACAGAGGGAGAGAGATGGAAAGGCAGCAAAAGAGAGAAAGGCCAAGGGAAAAGAGAGGCTGGCTGTCAAGTGTGTGTGTGTGAGTCAATCCAAGCCCCCGGCTGCCCCCTTGATCTTGAGCATGTTGGGGTGCTGTGAAAACGGATAATGGGAGTTAGAACGACCAGGCCTGTCTAGAGAGAAGTGTGCTGATTGTTATAACTTTCCCTCATCTCTCTCTCCTCCACTTAACTAAATAAACACCCAAGAGGTAGCACTCTATCAATTTTAATGATGTTGAAATACAATTTAGGCACAAAATACACAACAAATGCTAATTTGGCCATGATGAGAGGCATCAGAAATTCCTCCCATTATTTATTCAGCTGACTTTCTGCATTTTTCATCAGAACAAATATTCCCATTTCAACACACACACACACACACACACACACACACACACACACACACACACACACACACACACACACACACACACACACACACACACACACACACACACACACACGCGGGCATTCACATGTGCTAACACGCAGCCAATTTGGAGCATAAATCAACACGTTCACTCATCAAATATATGCTCTGTGTGGTTCTCCGTAGTCTGTCCAGTGCACCCAAGACAAATAGTTCTGTCCAAAGTCCAGCTGGAGAAACGGAGAGGGGGCAGGGGATTGTCAATATATGCACACATACATTACACACAGCAGGACGGTGTGTACAGAAAAGACACAGACATCATAAAGACTGAAGTCCAGTCAGAGACTCATACATGACTGCCATGTGACTCGTCCAGAAGCGAGGGCTGCTCCTAAAAGAGGCTCCCCTTTCTCTCTGTTTCATTATATTCCTGTCAGTCTAAGTGTCTTTCCTTAATGAAGTTTAATTATTAATCACATCTTATCAAAATGTGGTAAACTTTGAGACACATTTACATCATCACACAAATAATACAATAAGTCTCCGCAATTTCAAAACAAACTGGGCCATGACAGCTCCTTTACATCATCATCACCTGCCAATCATCTCTACCTCCATCTTGACCAGCTTGGGCTCTTCCGCCTCCACACCACATTTGGGACAGGTGAGGTAAGCGTCTGCAATGCTGTGGCTTTTGATGCAGTAGTAGCAGAAAACATGCTGGCAGCCCGCCGTATGAGGCATGGTCGGCCACTCTCCGCACAGTCCGCACTCTTTGAACACCCCTTGTCCTTCCGGTGCTCCGGCGGTTTTATCTCGGCCAAAAACAATCGAAGATACTCTTGCCTTCAGTTTCCGTGTATTGATCAGTGGTAACAGGAAGATGAGGAACTCGGCAAAGCCGTGCCAAAGCAACTCGCGGTTCATGTACTGGTAGGTTACGTCCCGGACCACGTTGGGCTTGCTGAAAACTGCCCGGGCTCCAATGATCCTTTCAGCCAGGACGGGATGGTGACCTTTTCTTAGGAACACAAGGAAGTTGATGAGACTAGTGAGCTGGGCAATACTAGAAACAAGGTTTAGGCATTTGCGGAGACCCTGTTGGAGTAAACCACCTTCAGACATGGGCCCTCCTGTGCTCAAACCGAGCAGCAGGCTGTGGGAGCGTTCCTGAAGCCAGCGTGGACCTGCGGTGAGCAGCAACAGACTCAACTTCTGCCTGCGTGAGAGAGGTCTGAAACGTGGAGACGAGGAGAGGGTGTTGTGGTAGCGCAGGCTCAGCAAGGACTGGCCCACTGTGGCATTGCTAGAGTACAGTGTGAACCTCCATAGGAGCAGCTGGAGCAGTGCCCTCAATTCAGGCTCCAGAGGGGTGAGCAGGCCCGGGCGGTAGTTCTGGAAGCACTGGGAGAACTGGGTCCAAAGCAGCTGCTCAAGTGCCGAATCCAGCTCGAGGGCATCCAGCTGGCTGATGCGCAATACAGGCGTCTGCGGGTCAGCATCACTTTCTGGACCTCCGGCTGTCCTTTTTTCATCGTGCTTGTTCTCCAAATCTGTTGGAAAAACAAACAACAACGTTGTACATGTTAATCGTGTTTTGAAGGTTTTTCTTGAGTGGATTCTATTGTTTACACATCGAAAAAGGCAATGAGATTGAGATCTTCATCAGCCAGGTCATGTTTTCATTTAGTCTGGGCCCCTATTCTTAGTCATGACCTGACTTTCTGCTAATGTGTCTTACTGGACGACAAAAAAGCATCCACATACTAAAATCTGTGTAAAATCTTTTGGATTTTAACAAGGATTTTGACCTTTTTCAAGGTATGAACAGCTAACAAGTGAATGCAGCAGTACAAAAGATTCAAAGAACATCACTTGATTGGCATTATGCTGCAGTCAAGGGCTTCTCGGATGGTCCCACTTCCAGAGTTCAGAAGTTGTTTTTCCGACCTCGCTGTGTTCATGTGTGTGAAGTTGGAATGTTGGGGAAGCACGGATGCCAAAAAGAAGTTGTTTTGCATTTAATCGCTTAGAACGTTTAACCACCACACTGACAGCCGTTTCCAGTATTTGAGTGACAAGAAAGAGCAAAAGGAAACAGATCATGTAAGCCATGTAATATATTGCACAAACAGGCAGGTTGCCATCAACCGAATGTTTACTTTCGTCCGCCGTGTTTCAGCTTTCCGGGTTGTTGCTCCGACCTGAGGGGGCGTTCACATGAATTTCCCAGTGGGAAATATGTTTTCCTTCCAATTATTCTGACACCACATGAATGCACTATCAATGCAGAGCACACACATGTGGCTAAACATCAAGGGTCCTGGTTAAGGTGGACTACAAATTAAAGACACAGTAGCGGTGGAGACAGCCAGGAAACACAAAGCACCTAAGTTACAAAAAACTCACAACAAGATGTGACATACAAAAATACAAGTAAATGCTACGTAAACATCAGACTATAACCATCATAAAGCATGGGGTATATAAAATTGGTTATAGCATATTCATAATCAAGAACTTTTCAAAATCAGCGGTCAAAAGTAATGCTATCCCTGATGATGGCTGAACTACAAAAAATATGATCCCAGTTGTTATAAAAATCCCTGAATATTTCCTAAAACTTCCATTGATCAAGTACATAAATGTCTCAGGACTTTCCGCTATCAAAAACCTTATTAACATATCAGCAACCCCATACTTGATTTATTAAAGTCGTGAACAAAATATACACAGTGGCACAACTATTAAAAGGACAGCGAGGTTGTATGGAGGAATGAGGCCCCGGAGGTGAGGCCCATCCTGTTAGGAAGGTTATTTTTTCTTTATACATAGGAGCGGAAATCACTTTTCACATGTAAAACCCGTCCTTAATGCAACCTTTGAGCCGCGCTATGCAGAGGAGCAGGGGGTCTTAGACTGCTCTCTCCAGTGTATAAACACACACAATCCAGCACACATTCATAGACGCATGCACACACGCACACACACACACACTCACTCACTCACACTCACAGAGGAGGCGAAGCCCAGGGGCTCTTGGTGCCTGCTCCCTCTGGAGATAGGGGTGTGTGTACAAATCACATCACTAGGGATTAGGCTAACGGCACAGTCTCTGGTACACCGTAAACATCTGCCAAATGTGGAACAATTTTCCTTCCCCTAGAGTCGACTCCATACGGGATCTTGCCATTGTGACGTCTGGGCTATTTTGCGCCGCATACGTTTTCCAAACTGCTCAGAGCACCCCCACCCCCCCCTCCCCAAGTTTTATCTGCCCTCTCCTCAAATGAAACGCTTAAGAAGTGGGAGACTAACTAACGCAAGGAGAGACAGAGCAAGAGGCCCACAGAGAGAGAGAGACAGAGAGGCCTTTTTTTGACAGTGGCTTTTGTGTCTCGCTGAACAGGATTTGTCACGAGGCTTTAAAAGAGATTTCAGCCTGGTAAATATGGCAGTTTTGACAGAAAGAGAGAGAGAGATGATGGTCACTTTAGACGTTTTCTCAAGGAGGTAAAAAAAAAAAAAAAAACTAATATGCAGCGGCAATGCTCGGGTTTACTGTGGCGCACAGGACCATCTGTGTATTCATGATGTTTCAATAGAGCCAGGATACACCGTCCAACTAAGTTAGAATTAGCAAATGAATGAAAAAAGAGTGAATTCACACCGAAGTAAGCAGGTGTGACAAATTCATTGAGCTGCATTTGAAATGCTGCCATGTTTAGTGACGAGAACCTCGCCTGTGATGGAAGTAGAGTTTGGATTAGAAAAAGAAATAGAGGTGGTGTGAATGTGTATGGTAACCAATAAACAGGCTCCATTTGTTTAGCTTAATCGGAAAGTTTTTCCCTTGATGGGAGAAAATGTGCAGATTATGTTTCTGCGGGGGTGTGTGTGTGTGTTTGTGTGTGTATGAGTGTGAATATGTATTTCTGTCAAATGGAGACTTGATCTATGCAGAGCTCTAATACAGAGTTAAATTAATCTATCAGTCCATAGCTCCACACACACACATACAGACACACACACATACACAGCCAGGTGGTGGAAATCCCCATCACAGCAGCAGCCCTCTCGGGAGAGCAAACCCGGCCGGGTCCAATATTCTTTTCAAAGCCTTTTATCGAGCAGTTTACAAGTTATGAATGAATATGTTTTATTTGGGGAAACACGGTATTGACAGCCACCTATCAATAGTAATGTGACTATTGTCAAGGGTCTGTCAATATTAATGTAATTATGATGTAGAGGGATCAGAGGGATGCCGGAGTCGGGGGCCAAGTAACATCTCCTGCCCACTGCCATATCAATAGCTGGGATTGCTATTGACAGCTTCCCTTCAGACTTGCAGCACTTGCCAAATATATAACAAGCAGACACTTCAGTCAATGCTGGGCTGCCTATAAAAATTAAGCATTTGAATTTACAGGGCTTTTGCCGCGGACAGCTAGAAATCCATGTTCCTTATGTAATAGTCAAAAGTCACAGTCAATGCCAGTGTTTACAGAGTACTGGTGCGGTGTGTGTGCATTAGAGGACAGACCTGACAGCATTTGCACAACCACACACACACACGCACACACCTGATGAGATATATTGACTTGATGATTCTCTCGTGGGTCAGCCAACCAAGCGACCCGGAGACAAAGTGCCCTCTCTCAGAGAGTCGGCGGCTGACAAACGACAGAGTCAGACGGTGGGTTAAATCAACAGAAAATCACCTGAAAAGTCTGGGGTTCTGCTTTTCTATTGCAGCTGTATAAAATAAAGAAACATCTTCCTGGGAATATTAAAGGGCATTTTGATTCAGGTCAGATGAGGGTTTTTTTTGTTCCCTCACCTTGTTCCCTTAGCTTGTGCATCTTGTTCAGACAAAGATAGTGCACTGACTCAAGGCTGACTGCCATAGCTTACAGACAACAACAACAACAATATCCAATCTAACCGGGAACACACTGCAACATAGCTTCAAGGCAAAAGGGGCCATGACCAGTGTGAGGAAGGGAGAGGCGAGGCAACAAAAGCATACAGAGCATCAGACTGAAGCCTCGCAGCTGCACCGGGTCCTAGACAACAGGGCTGTAATGACAGCTACCCGACAGAAAGACGGATAGACAAAGAGACAGACAAAAAAAGACAGACGCGTCAGACAACACGTCATAAAAACCCCAAATGGGGAGCTCTGAGCTACTGTCTACTGATACAGTGAAGGGGAAAAAAAACTGGGGGCAAAGATAGCTAACGAAAAAAAAACGAGGGGAGGGGGAAACAGATAAGCACAAACCTCTCCCTAGGAGCTGACCTTGAGACTGACGGTCACAATGAAGGAGGAGGGAACATTCCTGGAGCGTACACGACTCAGTCCTACTGAGGTGTGGGCATCCGGGGAATAGCCTATAGACAGAGGAAGGCTGCACTTTTCTACTTGACCTTGGCGTTGGTGTCTTGGGAGGGGATGAGGGCTGTTTAGGGAAGGGGGACTAAAGACTGGGGGATGCTGGGAAGGTGGAATATCTCTGGGGGACTGCGTTTTTCTGCAGCGGACAAGTGCTCTGAAGCCGCACACGAGGCTTCATTCCATGCCAGTTGGAAAGCGTGCATCCAAAAGTCTCGATTTAGCTCCTGGCGTGGCGTAAGCGCTCAAATTCCTGGGCACTTAGCTATGGTTGCTGGCATAATATATTTGCTGAAATAATGCATAAACGTTCACTTGGCTCTCTATGATGCTTGTAGCGAGAAATAGGCTATGCATTGGCAAAGCACGCTGGATTACAACTTTACATTTTTTTTTCTTCCGCTCATGTAAATTAATTTGTGTAAAAGCTCTGGTGAATAAAACCTATTTCTCTGAGCACTCCCGTCTCGCTCGCCCCACCACCCCCCTCTCCCGCTCCTTCACTTTATTGCCCTTCTTTCGCCAGGAACGAGTGCGGGCCTATTAGCCATGGCCTGCTAATGTCCTCACTATGAAAACGGATGAGAATGTCGGATTTAGAACTTTTAAGAGAGTGATGTCATACAGCAGACCACAGGCATTACGGGGACGCTAAGATTATCCAGGCGGTAACCAGACTAATTGTTATGAGTCTGTTTCATGAAAAATGAATGTGTGCAAATGCACAGAGGGGTCTTCAGGCTGTGTGTGTGTGTGTGTGTGTCACACACTAATGCTTTATCAAGGCTCTCCTCTTTCTCTAATCACCCAAGACTCCTCCGAGCCATGGGGTGAGGGCCAAGTTAATGTCTGAACACAAAAAAAAAACAAAAAAAAACACATCCGTTAGAACAGCCCGACACACAAAAAATGTGCTCTGCTTAATCTGGTTTGCTCTGAAGGTAAATTATTTAAGAGAATTAATTGATTTCATGAGTACAGAGATTCAGTATGCTAAGGCGGTATGAGTAATAAGTACAGGGGTTTGCAAAAAAACAACTTAAAAAGTGATGAAACATTTAGAGGGCAGGGAGGCACAATGAATGCGGAGGAAAAAGCGGAACAGCTAATAAAAGGGAGAAGAGAAGTTGTGTCTTTCTTAGGGAGTCAATGAGAGATCAGTGGAGCCTCACCTCATGCAAACAGAACACGTTATGCTGAGGAATATTTGATCAGCACATTTCTTAGCTTCCCTTTGTGCATGAAAAACAGGAGTGAGATAAAAGATAAAACATTTTGTCTGTTTATCCATGCAACAATTGAAATGCCTGTGGGAGTGGAAACAAATTAAGTGAGAATGTGAAGGCCACTGCAGGATGAGAGAGTTCACTACAACAGCCCACTGTAACGATGCTACTGTTAGGATTCATCTTCATTGTGCATCTGTGAATCAATTTGGAGAATTGGATTGTTGCTGCTGCAAGATGGACCCCTAATGACATGTTAAACTTTCATCTCAATATTGAAATGTAATGCCTTGATTTCCCACAAAATTAAAGGAAAAAGTGGCTTCTGGCAATGTATAGGCTTTTAATTTAGCACACTGGATATTTAGAGAATATCTTACACAGCTTTCTGTAATAACAGCTAGATTTTTGGCTGGGAATTTCAATCAATCTATTTAAAGCTGACAACTATGGGTTCTAAAATGCCTAATAATTGCTGGTTAAAGCTTCTAAAATCAAAACGGTTCAAATTAAAAATCTCTAACACAGAAAAAAAGAATTGTTAGTTCTGGTATTTTTCCTTCATATGTGCCATGATTTAAGTGCAATACCATGCCTTTTTGTTCCGTTAAATGACCAAAACGATAAAGCTAATCCATCTAGGGGTGGAAATCTTTCTAAATATGAGCCCAGATAACCCCGCTGCCTTTATCACTCACCTTCATCTGGAAACTGTGCGACCCCCCGACCCCAGAGTGAGATCACAACCCAATTTAACTGCAGTGACTCCCTTAAAAACACACTCATTACACTAAGTGTTTAGCTCCAGAGGCCCCCGCGCCTATACTTCAATCTCATGCAATCAGTCGCTCCGCATTCACCTCATAATGACATTGTCTCTTAATTTTTTTTTAGCCCATGCCCATCAGTCTTTAACAACAACAAAACCCAAATCTGCTCCATTTTGATAATAAGGCAAGAGCATTATGTGATAATCACATCGGGGATTAGGGTTTTTTTTTTTTTTTTTGGCAGAGTGTGCGAGAGCAATGCAGTCAAAGCCACTGGAAAGGAGAGATATAACCAAGACACAGATAAGAGTAGAGGAGTGATGATTGGGATGAGAGAAATGAAGTGAGTAGTCTCTTGAAAATCAATAAGATCAACTTTGCCTTGAATCTCAATGCGGAAGGGTTTGATCTCTGGCACTGATTATTTAGGGGAATAATGGAATTATGTGCGGAGCAGTAGAACATACTTTTCAGGGTACACACTCTCACAAGGTTACCATCAAAAGTTGCACGTGGTAAATATACCTGGAGGTGACTTGTGATGAATATTAATCCACAACAGTTAGTCATCTGAACCGTCTGCTCTATACACATCGATTTTTATTTTAGGCCAAATGCCAACATGCAGAAGACAAGGAGAGAAATGTTGTTTTGTAGACAACACCGACACTAAATAGCTACAAGAAGGCGATAACAGTGCTCTTTACACGGTTAAAATGACACCACGAGTCGCATTTAGGCTTCGTGTGAAAATATTAGCGTGTGAGAGCATAGACCGCACGGTCGAATCTTCGCTAAACAACACAACGGCGACATATTTACCCATTTCTTTTCAAGGGAAAGGTGAACTCAGTAGCCCATTCCTCCCTGCTACGACGAAAACAATGTACATTTCCGGGTTGCGAAAAGGGGACCCCGCCCCTTAAAGAAAACTCACCAATGGTGTGCGTGTACGTCAAGATTGCGACGCCGATTGTCAAAATTAGCCAATCGGATCGCGCAGCGCCAACGCAGCGGCAAACTGTAGGGGGAAGCGTCGGTCTGTCTGGAAAAAACTTCTTTCACAGGATGATTCACGGTCGTCCGTTGTAGTAACGGCACATAGCGACCAAGTTGTTGGTGAAGCCACGGTAATACACTCAAAATCACACAAACAATGTCTAACATTCACCCAAAATGCCACGCATTTACTTTTTTAGGGTCGCTCTGCAGCTGTCTGACAGTATGAACAATGATTTAACCAGAGTGACACGCTGTGATTATGAGTTAGCCACTTAGCTTCCTCCAGCCTACAGTTTGTTTAAAAAGCAGTGCGGGTGTTTTATTTTACAAGCGCTCAAACGTCCTCAGCCATGAGCCAGCAGACACCGACAACAGAGTCAGGAGAGAGCTCGAAGCTGCCTGGTGAGGGAAGTGACACTCTGGACTTTGTCTCAAGAGAAACCCAGCTGAAAGTTACTGTCCGCCACCCTGGGACTGAAACGAACAACATTAAAGAGCTCATAAACGAGGTCAAGGGACTTCACGAGCAGAGGTTGAGATGCCTGGAGCTCGACGCTAATATGACCCAGGAGGAGCTGTTGCAGGTGAGTTACGCTTTGCTGAGGTGTTATCTGAATGGGGTAGTACAACGGTAGCGTGGCCGAGCGGTCTAAGGCGCTGGATTTAGGCTCCAGTCTCTCTGGAGGCGTGGGTTCGAATCCCACCGCTGCCATTATGGCCATTTAAGAGAGTGAATTATTAGTACATTACATCTGCTATGGAGTGCTGGAATTGGAGGCCGTTTTGTCAATGTCAATCAATCCCAAACACGTTTCTCCAGATATGCTCACATTGGAGGCCTGGTAATCTTTCACCCACTTCTAGTCAGATTACTTTCCTTATGTCTGCGTTCACAAAGGTCAAGAAAAAGTTGTGTGTAGGGCTGCAATTATTAATTGTTTTCACTGTTGACTAAGCCATGGTTTATTTTCTCAATTAAAAGCTTAGTTCTTTGGTCTATAAAATGTCAGAAAGTTGTATTTTATTTCCCTGATCCATTGATTACGTGTTTGGTCTTTCCAATTGTTGGAAAATGGTGAAAAATGCCGAAAAGCATTTCCCAGATCCCAAGATGACGTCCTCAAATGTCCTGCTATGTCCACAGCTGGAAGATATTCAAATTACTGTCATAGAGGAGTAAAGAAACCAGAAAATGTTCACATTAAAGAGGCTGCGATCAGATGATTTTGTCATGTTTTCTTAAGGACATTACTCAGACCAATCAATCATTCATCAAAATAATTCGTGATTAATTTAGCAGTTGACGACTAATCGATTAGTTGTTGCAGCTCTAATAAGTGAATCAAATCTGATCAGACATTGACCCCCCAGTAATACTTAGTATGTCACCTAGTGATAGTTTGTTGTCGTGACTAAATTGATGTTGCAATCGAACAGTTCGTCATTTAACAGGCCACACTCTGTATCCCCTCCATAGGCAGGCACCCAAGGGTCTGGACCCTGGATTGTATTCATGGGTCCACACACTAGCTTGAATTATGTTTTTAAAAAAACAAGCATTATTGAGAAACCCAAAGTCTCTACAAGATTTGCAGTTTTCTGCCAACATCCATTGTCATTAGGTTATCATCCATCTGATACAAATCATAGAGCATCCTGTCCACCGTGTCTCGGGCATCAGAAGATGACCTCCATCCTGTCAGACAAATGACAGGAGGAAGCGCAGGGGTGCTTTCATAAAGCCGCAGCACTTGTAACAGGTGGCAAATTGCATTATGTTTCCATCTGAGCGGCAGAGATCAGGAACACAGATCCACACTCATATTTAAAAAAGAGAGGTTTCTAATCATCAGGATTGTCATGTGACATCATTTAGCTACAGAATGTAGCCTGTGTGAGCTGGGCTGTGCATCAAAGCAAGTGTAACAAGGTTTCGGAGATGGGTTTCGGTCAGCCGGCCCCAGTCGCGGGCCTCCTTAACAAGGTTATGTGTTTAGAACCCAGGAGCTCCCAAGTCCTAAAGGTTGATGTGAACAGTTAATCACAAACCTTGTCCATTGAAAATACAGCGCCCATTCATCCATAAACCCATTGTAGGTTCATGATGTTTCCTGACATGTTGAAACACTTGTACAAACTCCCAGTTAAAGAATTCAAATCAAGCATACACAAAGGATGTTTTTCTTCTGTTCTAAAGCTGGAAAAACAGGAAACCAACATGCTACTGAGTTTAGAATTAATGGATGCATTTTCAGTTCCACAGCTTAAAAAAACACAATGTCAACCTCAAGATGTTATCTAAGATACTGTCACATCCACCATCTTTGTAAAGTTACTCTCCCTGAAGCGATACATCAGTGTTATATTATGCGTCAGGGGACAGTATAAACCGCTTGTTGACTTTTTTGGCTTTAGGGGACAGACGTTTATGAACAGAGATGTACAGATGCTTCTTAAGGCAACAGAATTCTGAATTTCAGTGGCACTCCCTTTGATCACAGCTGTGATCACTGTATATGTAGGCTATCTGGCTATCTGTACCACCCTGGAAAGGAACAAGTGTATGAGTGGTGCTGAGATAAAAGGCTGACCTGAAAGACACCACTAAGGAAATGTGAGGATTTTATTCACACTGATTTAGACACATTTCTGAACAGAATTTGAGAGAAATATGCCTTGTGTATACATAGAGAAAGCCCTAGATCTTTTACTTCTACTCATGAAGAAGGGAGCAAAAGCAAAAGTGTTGTGTTTATATTTTTGTTCGGCGTACTAAGTCAGTTGTAGAGCATGTTTTGGTGACCTATTTTCTTTGTAAACAGTAAAATGTGAACTTAGCAATGCATTTCTTCTAGACACAAAACAGCAACAGGGAATAACATGTTTCTTAGCCCTAACCCTTGACCGACTGACTGCTCATAAAGTATTCCTTTCTAATAATGCAGTTCAGAGGTCATCTACTGTGAATCCTAGGTGGGCTGCTGTATGAAAGCCAAGAGTATCTGACCTCTTTGTCTGGCAGGGTGGATTTTAGAGGTTTTGGGAAGTAAAACAATGTTTTGAATTTCGAAACCAATCCAATACCCCTCGTGAAAGTGTGGCTTTGTGATGAAAGTACGACAATTATTTAGACAGGAAATTCAGTCCTACTAGTCCTACAAAGCCCATGGTTATAATGCACGTGTTAGCAAGCTTAATGTAAGCATAGTGATGGCACATGTACACAGATAACCACAATAAGCAATGAAGGCATCATCAGCTTTGACAATATTATTTTAGGATATTACATATCTCAGTTTCCCTTATACACAAGGTGTTGCTGCTCTCCTTCTGTGGATCCCACTCCAGATGTTAAAAATGTATGGCCTGCTTGTTGCGGTGGAACCAGAGTCTGTGGCCACCAGCCATGGATTTCACCATCACCACATTTCCAGCTAGTTGTCTTCAGATGTGTGTGAATGTCTGTTGGCTCCCACCCTGTGTATCTAGCTATTAAATCAGATAGTGGGACTCAGTGGGACCACCCTAAAGACACAAGGGTTAAATAAAACTAAATAAAACATACGTTTTCAGATTCTGTTATCCTGGCTGTCTGGGGAGCTCTCATGTTTCCCTTGTGAGATCATCATTCAAGGCGCAGAGCTAGTCCCTGTTTTTGTGATTATTCAGTTGTGTGTCAAAGTGACATCTGACATCACTTTGACGTTTGATGGTTTTTCAGGGGAAATTATGCATCTTGCCTCTGTAATCTGTCAATTTAAAAGAAAACACTGATTTGCCAAGAGGGAGTACTACATTTATAGGTCAGCGAAGATGACACGCTGTCTTTGCAACTCCGTCCCTTAGGAGCTGCGTTCATATTGCAACTAATTTGAAAATAGTGATTTATGTTCATTGGCCCCCACTGTTGGGCCCCAATGTAGGAGGCAGTGTGATGTTCTTGCAGCACAGTGAAAAGTTGCTGAGAGGAAATTAGGGCTGCAACTTCTGATTATTTTAATGATCAATTATTATATTTAAAAAAAAAAGAATTTGTCAATTAAATGATATAAGATATATTATTATGTATACAATTTCAAAAATATTGGAAAAATGGTCATCCCTACTATCTGTGTACCTTCACATGCTGTAATCCAAGATATTGTTTTGTTTTATGCTTGTCAGTGATTGTTCTCTTGCTTCAACCATGTGTTTTCCTAAGCATTATCATAAATATAATGTACATCTCAGAATCCATGAATATAGGAGAAAAAACAGTGACAGTGTGTCATCACAAATGTGGCAATACGTAGTGTTCAAATGCTCAAAAAGTTAATTATGTTTACCCCAGAGGATATTGAGCTAATAAAAAAAATAAAGAATTGTATATCATTGCAATTCATTTTCAGAACTTCTGAATTTTGTTTTGTTCCTTGGCCAAATGTTTATTATAAGTTTATTATTAACCTGTGTTTTACCTTTTGCATTCATTATACAGAAGACACTACATGAAATGAATGAAAATCAAATGTATGAATAATACAGAATAAGAGTGTTTCCCCAGGAGAACCCACCTGGGTTTGTTTATTCCCCAGCCAAACATTGTCAGATAAAATGTGATTGTTATTTATTCTAAACATTTTTCTCACCTCCATTTAAACCTCCTGTGATCCTAACTATAACCACAAAATCTCTTTATCTTTGCTCTCCTGTTAGTCTTTTTGATCCCCCACCTTTCCCAATGACCAGAATTCTTAGTTCTTTTCAGCTAGAAAATGATTGATGATTTTTTTCATGCACAAATTACATGTTTACCACTCTCTATAGTTTTAAACAGAATTCTGAATGTTAGTTTGCCGTTTTTGACTCAATAAAGTAGAGCTTGGTTTACTGTTGCTTTGTTAAAACACAGCAAATGAACCAGCGTTTGATCCCGATGTGCTGTTATTCTTGCAGAAGAAAGTGAATTTCCTGCGGTCTTATGTGGATGACCTCGCAGACCAGAACCAGGTGCTTGTTCAGACCATCGAGGATCTGCAAAAGGAAGCTGACAACAAGGTTTCCGATTGGGGAATGAAGCTACCAACATCTGATTGCAGCTTGCAAGTAAGATTTTACAAATGTTTTAAAGCATTTTGGCTTGATGAAGTAGTTGGCCTGGCTAAAGTATCATTGTTTCGTTTCCATTAGTCATCTATGTCTTTAGGAGAACTCTACTCTACAGTCTCTATGACAAAAAGTCTTATGCAGACATTTAAATACCACTTTGACACAGGCAAAATAAAACACTAGCACCTATTTACTTCTGTTTTTTGATGCTGTGACATGCGTTGAAGTCAAGAATGTTGGCTTGTAAATTGTTTTATGATCCATCACCAGCACGTGGAAATTGCTCAGTCATTGTTGAGTAGCTACTCTAACATTGTGCCTGGTTACCATGCTGCTACTACTGTTTTATAGTTTCCAGCATGTTCCTGAAGTCAAACGTGACAGAACCCTAACCCAGAACAGAATCAAAAGGCAAACTTGTCTCCTGGAAATGGGAGAAAAGTGAATTACCCTTTTTTGTGTGACCCATATTAAAAATACCTGCAAATACAGGCTAATTTTGCACAGTATAACCACAGCGGCAAGGAGATGTCATTGTACAGGCAGAGAACATAAACTGGAAAACTTCTTCAAGGGCTGATGAAGCGCAAGTTTGTAAATTTAGTTCTTAATAAAAGAAGTTTTGAAGCATGGGATCTTCAACCTGAAGATGGCCATGACTCCCATTGTGTTTGCACACACAATGAATTGTGGTTATAAACCCCAAAACAAATACATTTGCTTCCTTTCTTATTACCCATTTAACAAGGGACATTACTTGGTTTTCTGCAATAAATCGAGCAGCACATGTCAATAGAATAAAATGTGTGCTCACGAACACCATCCACACGCAAATATCAAGCAGGCACAAACACAGTAGAATTAATTTAAAAGAGAGAAAACAAGAGAGAGAATAACAGCTCATGGCTTTCTCTTCTATTCTGTGCTACCATCGTCTCCGAGATCCTTTGTTTGTGTACACTACTCGAGGCCAAGGCCTCTTCGACTACAGAATCCAGTCAGCGAAGATCACACTGAATGCGGTTCACAGTTAAGTCCATGAGAAGCCCTCATTGTTTAGAAAGAATAATATCATCATGTAGAATAATGGGTATATAGAAAAGCAATTATGATGAGAATGAAGTCGTTTTAAGCATAATGGTACATTTTCTACGTTGAGACTTGGTGTTAAGGATGCAGTGAACTCTGAAGGATTAGCAGCATGCATAGAGTCAAACAGAGAAAGGCCCACTGTTATCATCATTTTAGTTTGTGGCCCCGACCACTGACTGGAGGAAATCAGAAATTGTTTTTAATTCCTAGCAGACTGGAGGTGGAGAGCTCTCTGCAACAATAATGCAAGTTTGATGTGTTTTTTCCCCCCTTTTTTTTATTTCAAGATTGCATCAGCGCAAGACAAGACTATAAAGACATCGCCACTTGATGTGGTGACCTTAAGGTATTGTTCCATTTCAGTTATGGCTAGGCCTCCATCAGTATTCGCACTTCTGAGTGGGTTTTACACACAGAAAAGTAATTACAGCCTATTATATGTCAGAGTACTTATCTGCTATTATGGAGAAGGCCAGAGGGTTAGCTTTGTGTGTGCTCCTCTGTGGTCACAAAGGTCAATTTAATACAATGTTTTGCATTTCTCTACATTCAAAGCTGTCCATTTTAACCTCCTTCAATTTAAAACTTCATTTCCTTCAATGGCACTGCTTTAGCAACACAAAATACCAGCATCTATGCACTTGGTACTCCACAAGGGTTTCTCATATGCCTTTACTGAATGGACTGTACAGTTCATGTTTCTTGCAAATTGTAGCACAATACATGGACTTAGGTCACAGATGTGCCATCAAGAAATTTAAGGCGCAATTTATGTAATTTTCTCTTGTAGATTAAAAAATTACAGCCAAAGCGGAAAAGGTGACCATAAAAATTGAGAAGCTAATTCAATGACATTCTGACACCTCCTTCAGTTCATGCAGTTGCCCCGTTGTAATTCTTGTTTGTGACTGCAACAGCTTCCTTAAGCAGCCAAAGGGACACAGCGCAAGGGAACATAATAGTTTGGTGTCCTGCTATCGACCCGTTTTCTGAGCTTTTGAATCTCCATTTTCACCCGTCTTAAATGCTGCTCTCGCTGTCTGTTTATGTTACTTTGTATGTTTTCAGGGTCTAGATTGGTAAACAAATACAAACAAATGGACTGCCTCACTCAACAGTCTATTAGGATAGTCAGGGGACAACAGTGTGTTTCTGCTCTGATGTCCATAATGTGAAATCCAATCAAATGAAGAGCATTTAGAGCTACTTATGGACCGTTCCACCATGTAAACGATGCAATGAGCTCTGTAATAGGAGCTTGGCTAACGTCTGATTGAATCGTAGTGTATAGTCTTGTTGATGCACAATAGGGCTGAACTGTAATGGACACTAAACAGAGTTTGTTTTGTGGTCATAATATCATGAAATCCAAGGCTTGTTTTCTCTATTCTAGACTGCTGCAATTAGCCTGTTGTCCATTTATTATCCATGGCTAGACGGATATAGCATCATCTTGTTTCCCACATGCAATACAAAACTGAACAAAACATCAAATTGAGAATAACACTGAACATGTTTGAAGCTGTTTTTGTATGTAACATGTAGCAGTAGGTGTGTCTTTTAACAGTGTTCACTGACACAGGTTATCATGAATATTGAATTATATGGATGTATAGTTAGTTGTCCTTGAGACAGCTGGACTCAGAGAATCTGTTTTAGTGTCAGGATGTACACTTCCAGTTCCTGCGGTGCTCTCGCCAGTATCAATTTCTACAGTTAACTAGCTTTCCAGCTAAGTAGTTAAAAATAATGGAAAATGCTGAACTTTCGTTGTGTCATTCGGTTACAATAAAAAGCATTATTTTGAGTGCCAAGGAGTTTTTGGGAAACTTTCTCATAGTCATTTCCTTCACTCTTCTGTGTTATTCTCTCTTTGGACAGTCATTTTGGCAGCTTAGGGATTAATAATCATATAATGCAATAAAACTGGAACTTTACTGATCTCTGTAGAAATGTTTTTTTCCACTTGTGCTATTCCAGGCAGGTCAAAGGCAGAAGGGCAGCTACAGAGCAGCTTTTGCAGCTGGCAGGGATTCAGTGTCTTGCTTGAAGACACTTTTGCTGGCCAGATGGTTGCAAACTTTGGGTTGAAAGGACAGTTGGAGGATGAAGAAAGTGGAAGCTCGGCCTCAATTTCAGACATGGTTCGTCGAACACTTTTGTATAGAGCATTCTGTCAGGAGTCTCTCCAAGAGTTCTCAACAATTATAGAAAGAATTTGATGTAAAAAATCCATGTTCCCTGTTATAAACTCTTGTATTTGTCAAAATCTTACAAAAAGGTCACAAATCCAAATTTCTTTAATCCATAATTAGATATCTGGAACCCCCCTCCCTCAATAACAATCAGCTTTATTCTTTGAAAAGGGAAATGAACACATAAATAGATTTCATGGATTTTATATAATTTTATATGTTTTCCACGTTGTCAGACAGTCAGTTGGCTCTCATAATTTAGTTTCTCTCAATTACTTCTTCAAGACCTGAATCAACAGAGGACAGCCCTGGAGCGAAGAGTGTGTGATCTGTTCTCTGAGATGATAGATCTAAGGTCAGACTCTGTTATACAATTCATCCAGCATACTGGACATATGCACAGCAAGTTTTTTTTAAAATTTCTACTCCGTTATTTAGTGATTCTTTGTGTCTCTATTCAAGTATGATGTTTTTTTGTCCTGCAGTACACGTTTGCAATTTTGCACTGTTTTCTTTGTGTGTTTGCATTGTTTATATGTGTGCTTGTGTGTGTGTGTGTGTGTGTGTGTGTGTGTGTGTGTGTCGTTGTCTGTTGGGCAGATTTTTTAATTCCCAGAGTTTAGCCCCTGGCCTGCAGGGCAGTATGGGGGACTGTGAAGGCCTGAGGGGGATCAGTGTAGATCAGAACAGATCAGTAGGGATCATTTGGGATCACTGGTCTTCTCTTTGATCCACTCATCCTGCCATTTCACCATTCCCAAGCAATGCTCAAATTATTACCATACAGAGCGTAGTCCAAACACCCACATGTTAGTAAACACATTTTTGAGACTCCATGTCTGCACTAGAGATGTGTGGTATTCTGATGTGCTGCGGCTTCAGTTGGAAGCATACCATTTGCTATGCTTATTAGCTCGCTTTGTTTATGAAATAGAGGGTTAACAAAGGAGACCCAATTTCTTTTGTCTTATTTGTATCGGAGAAGAAACAAATAGGTTATAACAAGTGTCGGCTACAAATTTGCTAACTGAGTGCTGGGAACATCTCCAGCTGTGATGAGAGCTTCCAATTTTTTTGTGTGTGATTTATAAAGTGACTATTTATGACATTCCCCATAAACGACAGTACAGGGGCTATTAAAAACTGAAGGCTCGGGAACCAAAAGACAAAATTGGTCTCATGACTTAATCCATGCTAATGAGAACATCATTTTTCCTGTCATGTGGAGCACCCTCCATAGCAGCACTCCTAAGACCCATTTAGCTTCACCGAGTTCAAAACAGTACATAAAAGAAAAACTCTGCTCAGCTGTTGGATGAAAACGTCTTGTTCTCCAAAAGAGGAACTTTTATGGAATTAAAACAGACCTCTTCTCAGAATGACCTCACCTTTTAAATTCATACAGTTTCTGAACCACACATACTGTGATCTGTGGGATTAAAGGGGCAAAATGTAGGATATGTCCAGAATTTTAGTTTCTCTCTTTCACCGAGCCAAGCTTGATTGTCTTGTTTACTCATTGTAAAACACACTTGATTCAAACGAAATAAAACTCACCAAAACAGTGGTGGTCAGTCTTCTCCAAAATTGACAACTCTGGTTTAGTTAAAACAAGTTCCCAAATTCCAAAAGTGAAATGTGAAACTATTCGGGGTCTACAAGCTGTTTGCGCGAGCTGCCAATGCCCGACTCTCTCTCTCAATACTGATAATAGCCTCTATTGTGATATTATGGTTGGAAAATGTTGTGAAATAAAAGTTTGTATATCACCCAAGCCTGCTGTAAATCACCTCTGTACTGTATCATCTGTCTTCAAACTGGCATCCGCAGGTCTCAGAGGCGGTGCCCAATCGGTTGTACTGCCGTATTCGCCTGAAGTGTTCTCAGGCCACAGTGACTTCCCCAGTGATCTGCGGTCACGCTAACTGAGCAAACTTGCTAAAAGCTGCTAGTCTCTACAGCCAAAGATAGTCGACTACAGCAAAGATTATAGAGAGCAGCAGTTTGCACTTGCCGTCCCTATAAGTTTGGTGGCTATATCTTAAGAGTAACACTGTTGAGATAAGCTCTAATGCTTTTCCACGTCACATCTATCTTTCAAGGAACTCTGTTAAGGTTGATCCTAAAAGCATTATTCGTGCACTGTATTCGCTATAACTGATTAGAAACAGCATTAGACTGGCTAGCCTTTATAGCATTTATGCTTTTGCAGCGGTTGCTCCAAACCCGGCTGACCCCGTGTAGTAGTGAGTGCTAAGCTCAAGTCGATGAGAGAAGGTGGAAACTCAATTCAGGTCTGCAATAAAAACAGTCTGTGAACTGTGTGACCTTTATCCCCCCCCCCATCTCTTTCACACACACGCGCACACACACACGCACACACATTTTTGTGTGTAGAAGCTGCTTGTAGGGAAAGCGGGAGAGTGAGAAGGACAGAGCAGCGGAGGTCAGGGGGTTGCGATGGTTGACTATGCTAATGCTGTTGTTAATGACTTTGCTGTGAGTGATAATTGATCGTCTTCATTACCATATTAACTTCACTGCCCCCATCCTCCATGCAGTAATGGATGCCCCCGTTTGATCCTTCAAATAATGAACTAATTAGCTTAATTAAAATCAATAGAGGTGCCAATACTAGGGTTAGACATTTCAGGGATGCCGTCTCTATCTGCAGGGGAAGGAATTTTCAGGGAGAGAGGGAGGGAGAGGAGGATGGATGGCAGGAGATAAGGGGAGCAACACATAAACAACAGGAAGGGTGGAAAAAGGCGAGGTGCGAGGGGAAGAAAAGCTAGAAAATGAGACAGCAGACAAGGAAGCAGTTATTTATAAAGAGGGACCAAGATGGACACAAATGGGGTGAGATTGGTATGCAGAAATGGAAAAAGGGGAAGCAAGTGGGAGGATGGCAGTTGCATGTTTAAAGATAGTAAAAACTAAGAGGAAAAATGTAAAAATGAGTGGACAAGAGCAAAGAAAAGAAAGCACAAGAGAAAGAGACAGAAAATGTCAGGGGGAAGGAGGGAGCCAAAGAGAGGGGACGCTAACTGAGAGAGAGAGAGGGCGAAAGAGGTTCCTAATGCTGATTTATGAGTGCTTGACGGTCGTTAGCTGGAATAAATGGCTTGTAGGAGTGGCTGCAGCATTACTCCCTGTACAGGATACTAAGTGCATTGTAAGGTCAGCCATAAGGCCAAACTTACATATGTAGTGCTCTGCCCTTGTAAACCTTTGTTAATATATCAGCCACAGGATGGGACCGTAACTAGTTCATCTGATACACCGGGAGGACTGTGGCTTTCCAACCTGTATGGTAGATGTTTTATTTACGTTTCATTTAACAAAAAGTTTGGTGGACAGAACATTCATACTTGAGGAACACAAACATTAAAAGCACCTACTGTGCTTGGTCTGAATGTGATACAACATAGTTTCAAATCAGTGCGTTTTTTTTGCATCCTTGAAGTTGTTTAGATGGTTGTTTGGCTATTCATAGTCAGTGTAGTGTGATAAAGTGTGATATAACTGACCGTGATCTGGACCAGTGGATCTAACTGAAACTAGTATGCGGGGTTAGGGTTAGGGTTAGGGTTAGGGTTTGACACAATTTTGATTAAAGATGTGATCTGGTGTGTGTGTGTATGAGCGTGTCATCGCATCCTAAAATAAACCTAGGAGTGATCGGGATAATTCCGCTGCTTCCGCTGAAATTTGTGGTGAATAAAAAAGTGTTGAGTTCATTCAAATTCGACACAACATAAAACTCAACAAAACCACTCGATTTATCTTTCCGCTGTCCGGTTCTGATTGGACCTGCTAGATGTGTACCAAAATAAAAGCACTGTATTTGCCCAGAGTCATTTGCAGAGTGAGACAGGTTCTTAAAACATGCTGTGCAAATGTTGTGCATAATCTATAAAGGAGGCACATATGTGCAATCATGAGTTTGAAACCTCCTCACTATAAGTACGATTTGTATACAGTATATATACTCTCCCAATCATTTTGCAGTGAACTGGCATGGTAGGACACAGCTGCTGCCAGTAGAATCTGAAACATGGTGACTTTTGACCACTTGATTCCCTTTATAATCAAGAATTGCATCACTGTTGTGAATACGACTCGTACTCTGTACTATTCTCTGCAGAACTCACAGATAGGACAAATGTATTTTCCGAAGATGTTGCAAGAATCTGTCAGAATGTAGAATGAAAAATGGATGAACCTTGTGTTGGTAAATACTGTATACCAGGGTTGGAATTTCGTCATTTTAAGGGCAAGGCCATTTGGCCTTCACTTTTTTTTCCTTTTTTTTAGGGGCACCAAGGCCACATGACAGGGCACAAAGGCCATTGATTAAAATTTGATGATTTACCTTTCAGATTGATACCATAATATCCTAATTTATGATAGGACATGGATTATGTATTAAAACATTTTCAAATACCAATATCAAGTTAATGTTACATTAGAAAACAGTTTTTAAAGTAGGGGCAGGGTTAGGTGACTTTTCACTGTGTAACAGTGAAGTTATTGAATATTTTTTGTAATATCTCTTTTCGTACCACTCGTTTTGATGAAAATACAGTTGTAGCTCGTTGTCTACTTTACTGTGGTAGTAAAGAGTCATCGTCTGTGTTTTAACAATGTTTCACTTATGAGTTATTGATACGGGAAGTTCAAATCTGTGAATATATTTCCAACTTTACTGAACTAAATCCTACCACAAAAGTCAGTTACGTGTCGTATCAAAACCGGCTGAGCTTGACTGGCGTACCTGTGCTGTAAGTGTTGTTCTTCGGTTTTGCTGCTGCTGTTTGAGTGGCTCAGGCTTTCACGTGAGATGATTGATGTGATGATGAGACTCCACCTGCACGAACCTCTAACTCACTGAAGTTACTGTGAATGACTACTGTGCGCTCGGGTGGCTATAATTCAAGGCAAGCCCAGTACGCTTTTTACATGGAACTTGGACAGGGCCAGAGGCAAAAAAAAGGCCACTGTGGCCGTATGATGATCTTTTTTCCACGGGGCATCATTGGGTGCATTTCGATTCCATACAGTTTCTGTATGTAGCAGAAAAAAAGCCCTGAATATAAGGCAGGGATGTGTGTGTTTTTCTTGTAGGCTGTCGTCATAGTTGCATCACTTTACACTCACATCAAGCTCACTCTGGACAAAATTAAAGCCCACATTTTTAGTACACACTCACTCTAAACATGAGCACTCTGACATAGTATAACAAGACAGTGGCGTGTTCCTTCCAGTCACCATCACTGGAGTCGCATTATCCCCCTTTCCCCCCCCATTCCTCGCTTTCTGTTGTGATCTGGTGACTCACGCACACACGTTCCTGCTTTTGTTTTTTCTCCTCTGTTGCTTTCAGTTGACCTAGCTCCAGACAAAAGGAATGGATGGGGAGTGGAAAAATGGAATGATTGCATAAATGGATGGCTATTTTCAGACAGAAAAGAAAAGAGAAAAGCGAAAGCGAGGTGGGGAAGAGGAAATAAAAGAACGGGGAAGAGACGTGGAGGGAGGCATGGGTGAGGGGCAAGTGGATGAGGAAGGAGGAGACAAGAAAATGTGAGGAGGCGGGAGGCTGGAAACAAAAGAGTAGATACGCATTGGAAAGGATGAACAAAGTGAATGGAATCTGTGAATGATTTAATAAGTTTTGTTTCTTTTTTTCTTCTTACTGTTAAAGTACTGCTAACATTTCTACTTTTAATATCACCAGTCCCTCTATCACTAGTATCACAAGTGCTGCCACTGCCAGAGCTTGCTGCTGCTGTCTTTTCTCCAGTGAGGACCCACAGTGAAAGGCTCTGTTTAAGTGTCTTCTACACCCTTGCCTCCTCTCCCGGAGATGAGGATGTGATCGCTTTGGAAGTATCGGTACTTGCTTGTTATAGACAGAATACGCTCGATAAGAATGTGTTGCATATGCCTTTTCTGTTTGTCTTAAAACTGAGTGAGAAAACAAGCTGATGTGATGCAACATCTGTGTAATGCGCTCCCTGTTTTTCTCCCTCTTTTTTACTTCTTTCTCTCCAGCGCTCACACTTTTGACCGTTACTTAAATAGCATATTTTCTCTACCACTCTTAAATGGTATAATGCACATAAACACACACACACACACACACACACACACACACGCACACGTATGCCCTCCCTCTAACAAATGAGTTTACCGTGGTCATAACCTTCACAGCGCTCATTATCATAGATTGCAGGCCTTTTCATAAAGCTGAGACCACTGGTGACGGATTACTAACGGGATGGACACGCACGCACGCACACACACACACACACACACTCATACACACATACACACACACACATGCACACACACACACACACACACACACACACACACACACACTGTGATCCGTAATGAGACCTTATTCCGGACACCCACCCCCAGCTGCCTGTAAATTACACCCGCCACTCTGCCATACATACTTAATCAGCTAATGTTGTTTTATTCCTTATTATTAATTTGCTCCTGTTTCTGATTTATCTAAAGCGCTCTGCATCACACCAATATTTTGTCTCCTTTACAGTTCAGAGCAGCAGCGTGAGAGAGTGAGTAGGCTGTGTGCTTATTCATGTACTTAGGGGATTGCATCTGTAATGAATGGACTGGCTGTTTAGGCATACATAACGCAGCCTACTACTCACCTTAATAATGTAAGCAGGTCGTAACTCCTGCTAACCCAAGGGTATATAAGGCATGCATACGCACACGTAGGCATGCACACACACACATGCACACACACGCACACACACACATACACACAGATATTGACGCATCCAAACTCGCAGCCTACCTAAATTAGCCGCTGACCTCTACGTGTGCCAGGTCTCTTCATTGTCACATCGCAGCTGCATTGGTATATGAATGTTTAGTGACTGGGTGAGAAAATCATGTGTGTCTTCATGCATGTTCTAGAGACACACCACCAAGCCCACTCTATTTTGATTAACAAGTGATTTTACTAAGCATAGTTTACGCTATGAAAACGAAAAGATGGTTGAATAGATTTAATTCTCTCTCTAACACATGACAAAACACCTTTTTTTTGTTCAATTCATAAGGTGTTAAAATGCAAATTAACTGATTTTCTTCGAGTTCTTGGATAAGATTATATAGTGGAGTCAAGAATGAGTTATAGGTAGTATTTGCCAGGCGGCCTGCATCAAAAATCAACCCCACAGGTAGCGGATTGAATGTAATATTTCCATAAGCTGCAAGTAACTATTGTTTTTGATGAAATGCGTTGCATGAACACGCAGTAGTAATTGCATAAAAGAGCAGCAAACAGGAGGCTCCTGTTGTCTGTGAGTCACAAGCGTCTTCATGGAGCTCTCTGTCAGCTTTAGATAAAGTGGGCAGGGTTACCCGAAACTTTCTTTTCTCTTTTGCTGCATGCGTAGGAGGAGGAGGAACATGGGTTACTGCCACTGTTACTGTTAAAAAATAGAGCCATTTCACACTTGTTCTAATAAAAAAATATTGCTTGCAGTGGTTTTAATCTGCCGATTAATGTAATGATTTCAATTAGTTTAGAAGATATCAGAAAAATTTGAAAAAATGTTAATCAAAATTTCCAGGGAGCCCAAAGTGACATCTTAATGACAGAGAAAAGCAGCAAATCCCTGCACTTAAAAAGCTGGAAACAACAAATGTGTGACATTTTGACAAACAACTGATCGATTATCAGAACAATTGGCAATTCAATTACATTTTTTGGTGTATGCTTATCTTTTTTATTTTGCAGCCCTGCATCCTGCCTTCACACAAACACGCAGTTGCACACAAACATACTTAATGCGAGCGTATGCATAATTAAAGCGCACACAAGCCCATACTTACACACACACGGGGCTATGTGTTGACCTGTGAGTCACTGCTGTCAGCATTGATTTCCTTTTCCCGGAGTGACCCCTGTCACCACAGCGATAGAGTGGCCGATATTTCACCAGTACTGCCGGTTCTCTCTTTCGCGCGAGCCCCCCCGTCTCTCCCCCTCTCTCTGTAAGTCTGACTCTTTATCTCTCTCTGTACTCGCATTTCCCTCTTTTTCTTTGAACTCCTTGTTCCCCCCTCGTTTCCTTCGTGCCCATGTGTTAATTCTCTCTTTTTAATGTATCTAATGAGCTAGGTTCATTCGTATTTTTCTTTATATTCTTTTTTTTATTGTACAGATACAGAGTGAATTGACCTCACAAACACAATGCTGACCCATGTCTCCCCACCCTCCTCCTCAGACAAATGTTCAGTCAGGAAAAAGAGACAGGCAGACATGGTAATGGCAAGCGTTATTTGAGCCCCAGTGTGTGTTTTTTCATGCAGTCCTCATCTCATTGTCCTTCCTGTGCTGCTACTGCGTCGCCTACTGAACATTATTTTTAAACCCAAATTATTAAGTTATTGGAGTAATCACATTTTGAGCTTCGTCTTTGATCATCTGTTGGCTTTTTGATTAGATTTAGTCCGGTTGGCCCTGTTTGGAGAATGAGCATAGCAGAGAGCAGAAACGTTTTCTTTTTATCAGTTGTTTTTTCAGGCGCACACAGTCTTTTTTTGAATTTCTTGTCCTTTTTATTCAATGACACTGCTGTCATTTCACCGTGGTCGTCTAGATGCAAATTCCAAGCGATCAGTCACTGTGAGCACTCACTTAACACCTCTGTTCTGGTGGACTGTCAAACTTCCATCACAGTTTACAGCTTTCGAGGAAATCGCTTCCTACATAATGATTTTCCTTTATTGAGCAGTGTCTAATTAATAAATAGAAGTCAAATTTGTATTAGGGGGATGTAACTCCCTTTGAAAATGTCATGGTCAGTTCTGCATCTGAAAAGAAACACAGTGTGGGCCATATCATTTCGTAATGCATCACATGATGCCAATAACAGCTTAATAATCAATAATAACACTAAATGATCAATAATCTGCCATTTGTATCTCTCTCAGGTGCCTGTGTTTGATCTGAAGACTTTGATGCTGAATGAGCTTGTTGGACCTGGAGCTCACGGGTATGTAAACATTTTTTTGTTTAAATACCTGAAATAATGTCTGTGGTAAATGTAAATGTCTCACGGGCTAAAGATAGTTACATACGACATAAAAAAATAAAAATAAAAAAAAAACATCACCTAATGTCTCACAATTGAATTATAAAGCTAATGTTTGCCTCAAAATGTGGTTGCTATCAAGTGGCTAAATGAGACTACAGAAGTTGTCAGGGACATTAAACTTCTTCATGCTGAACACAATGACTGATCTACTCACCAGTCCATCTTTACAAGCGGACTTGAGTTGCAAACTATTCTAATTCTAACTTTGTAACTTGTGGATTGCTCAATTTACAATAAATGTGTATTGTAACTGTCGTAAAACACTTAGTGATGGTGACGATTAAGTCATGTAACTGCAATGCAGTTGTCTAAAGTTAGCTTTTTACTTTGTTTACTTACCGGTAGATATTCCAAAATCCGCGGAATAGTTAAGCATATGTCTTGGAATTTGTTTCACAAAGTTTAGAAAGTTTCTCCTGACATACAAATTCATAAAATTCAGGGATTTTTTTATGGGAGTCTGGGGAATTTTCTCCCTCTCCATCTACTTGCTGTTGACTGCGGCTGCTATACCAGCTTTGACCCATAGTATGGTGCTGTTCAAGTTTTCCATCTGCTGTAGTCACATTTTTGTACATTTCTGATACTATTATATAAAAGTTATCCGAACCTTTCTATAGACTCCTCACCATGCCAAGCTTCTATCTTCGATAGATTGTCGTAACCAGTGTCTAACATGTTAAATATATCGCCCGCCCATATACAGTCAGTAACTGCGGCCTGTTGTTGTCATCTGTGGCTCCTAATCACTATCAATTTCTCAGTGTCCCTCCTCATCAACATAGCAGGGAAAGTTTACTCCTCTAATAACTTCTGTATAATACCTTCATGAACCGGCCACTCACACACACACACAGGTACCCAAGTGTAGAGAAAGGTAACAGAGTTGGCCTCGGGGACTCTGTCTCTCCTCAGGGAGATTGAGCTCCTCAGGGAGTCACTGCAACACCACTGTCCCCACAGCGATATGCAAATCCCTATATGATATTTCCCACCATGCAGCGCTCCGAGGCACCTAAGACTTGTTCTGTCTTTACCTAAGACCTTTCTGGAAAGACACATTTTTTATTCAAGTTTCACACATTTTGACAGAACTAATGAAGATGCATTTTCTGAGTCTAAATCTTTATGCTCATACATACTGCATGTACCTGTTCCAGATTTTTGCATGGGTAGCCCGGCACCTGAACTCACTCGACCAGGAAAGGGGTTTGATATGAAAATGACTTTTAGAGATATCCATCCCTTGCTGAAGTGAAAGTTACCTGCTGATAGTTTTGAATACACGTAGCTGTGGTATGTGTAGTGAGGGCCTTGAGCAGCAATGAGAGGTGTGATACAATGTGGAAGGATCGGGCCCACGGTGTTTATGTCAGTGAAAACTATTGAAAAGACTGAAATCGCATTGACCTAATGGCCATACGCTTTTATACCATGCCTTTATATTAACTTTACATTGACATCTGTCGCTGACGGCATATAAATACATTTCTGTCAGATACTACCTCCTAGAAGTTGACACTGAATTTCTTTTTGTGATTCCATTGAATCCACTGATTTACAAACACAGGGATAATATTACAGTCCATGTTTGGTTTTTGTTTTTTTCCAAAAGCTGTCACTAAGAACACATCCAAATATGGTCTCAAATAACCAGTCAGTAGATTGACAGCCCGCGTTGCAGCCAATTAAAGCACCCTGCGAGGCAGGAATCGGTGGTCTGGCACAATGTGGCACAATTGAGTGTATGGCTGTACAGGGTTTCTCTGCCGTTCCTGCAAAAGGCACTGAAGGGCGTGATGGATCCTCAGTCAGCACACTGGCTGTCAGAGGCGCGGGGATTTGCATCACACCTTGAGCGTTTTAAATGGCTGCACATATAATAATAAAAAAAATAAATGAAATGAGTAAATCAGGTCTCATGAAATGAAATGACAGGCAGGTTGAAACAGCGGGTGAGTGTGTGTGTTTCTTGCCACCAGCGTCAACATTAAACACATCAGATTGAAGCCACCCTCCAGGGTAGCATCACTCAGCCAGGTGTGTGCGTGTGTGTTTAAGTGTGTGCGTGTTCATGGTGAAACCTAAGTCTTTTATCTACTTTTCCATTTCCTCTGGTTTTTTGTTTATCTACAGATTTATTTATATATTTCTGCAGGAAACGGCACACGGAACACACAAACACACACACACACACACACACACACACACACACACACTCACACACATGCACATTGATCTATCGATGTATTGATGTGTGAGTGGGTGTCAGTTTTTTATTTTCCATCGTCCTCCAATTTTTTAATTATTTTCCCTTGGTATAATCTCCTGCAGAGTTTTTTTTTTTTTCCACTTGAGTTAACTCGAGCGCTGTTTTCCTTGCCAAGAGCAGTCAAATGCTGAAAGTTAGTTAGGTAAAAAAAAGAAAAAGAAGCTCTGACAGAATATTCTGATTCTCATTTGGGAAAGGTAGGAACTTAACTTATTTCACACTCTGGCAGTATCCCTCAGTGTAACTGCTCTAATTCAAAATGCCCAACTTTTCTTTGTTAACAAAAGTAATGAGATATTTAGGCTTAGGAGACTGGAGGTTCATTATTGTTACATTATTATTTTCCTCATGGCTTTGCTTGTTTTTCTATTGTCCAGCTGTTTTTCTGACAGTCTCCTGAGTCTTCCCTTTCCAATTTTCTTCCTCGCAAGGACAGTAGTAGATGCACATTGTTTCCTATCCCGGTCTCCATCTCTCTGCACTCTCTTTTCTTTCTCTCCCTCCCTCCCTCTCCCACTTGTCTCTCAGGACGGCAGGAGGATATGTCTCTTTTTCTCCATATTGACTTTCCCAGGTCAGGCTCCTCTTCTCCTATTAGGCCAAGCTAACTGATCAATACGCGGGCCTGGTGGGCTGCTGTGTGGACATGCAGACAGGCATACACAGCGGGCCGTGCCCCGGCCAAGTGCCAGGCTCATTAACACACACACAGCGCAGGACATGTGCGGCACACATGCTCGCTCATGAGCAGATAAGAATATATAACATTCATAATGATAAAACTGGTGAAAACATTTCCTTGAGTCTGTAATAAAAAGTTGCAAATCCTAACACAACTAATGACTAAATCAATCAATCAATCATGCACAAATCTATGAATCTTCATCCAGTCGGTTGCCTCTCTGTCAAATATGGAGATGCAACCAACTCCTCCTCTCCTCTCAAATCTTCTCCTCTCTTCTCCTCCCCTGCTGTTCTCCCAGCTGGTGAGTTGTGACATCTGCAGTGCTGCGACATGGATAAGCAGCTGCCAGAGATGGAGGGAGGGAAGGGTAGAGTGAGGGAGGGAGGCAGGGAGGAGGGGAAGGATGGATAGACAATGCAGGGGAGAAGTGAAGAGGGAGGGGTGAGGGGCACTGACAACCAGCAACAGTTAGGTGTAGAGCAGGGGGAGACGGGATTGTGTGTGCATGTGCATAAATGTGTATATGTGCATGTCTACGTGTGAGAGTGTGTGTCTGTGAGTCAGTGCACAGGAGTGTGTGTGTGTGTACGTGTGTGTGTGTGTGTGTGTGTGGCAGCGTGCCAGGCGGTGCCATCTGGCTGCTTGACAGAGCTCTTCTCATTAACAGGGAGGTTAATTGCTGTGGCAGCACCCAGGCTGTGTCAAACATCACCCTGGGGACACAGACGCAACAGACGATCTGCATGCTTGTGTACGCACGCACACACACACGCGCACACACAGGGACGTGTGTGTTTAAGCATA